>NC_061805.1:320000-492500 GCF_021462225.1 Girardinichthys multiradiatus | reverse complement strand
ATAGATAGATAGATAGATAGATAGATAGATAGATAGATAGATAGATAGATAGATAGATAGATAGATAGATAGATAGATAGATAGAGATATAGATAGATAGATAGATAGATAGATAGATAGATAGATAGATAGATAGATAGATAGATAGATAGATAGATAGATAGATAGATAGATAGATAGATAGATAGATAGATAGATAGATAGATAGATAGATAGATAGATAGATAGATAGATAGATAGATAGATAGATAGATAGATAGATAGATAGATAGATAGATAGATAGATAGATAGATAGATAGATAGATAGATAGATAGATAGATAGATAGATAGATAGATAGATAGATAGATAGATAGATAGATAGATAGATAGATAGATAGATAGATAGATAGATAGATAGATAGATAGATAGATAGATAGATAGATAGATAGATAGATAGATAGATAGATAGATAGATAGATAGATAGATAGATAGATAGATAGATAGATAGATAGATAGATAGATAGATAGATAGATAGATAGATAGATAGATAGATAGATAGATAGATAGATAGATAGATAGATAGATAGATAGATAGATAGATAGATAGATAGATAGATAGATAGATAGATAGATAGATAGATAGATAGATAGATAGATAGATAGATAGATAGATAGATAGATAGATAGATAGATAGATAGATAGATAGATAGATAGATAGATAGATAGATAGATAGATAGATAGATAGATAGATAGATAGATAGATAGATAGATAGATAGATAGATAGATAGATAGATAGATAGATAGATAGATAGATAGATAGATAGATAGATAGATAGATAGATAGATAGATAGATAGATAGATAGATAGATAGATAGATAGATAGATAGATAGATAGATAGATAGATAGATAGATAGATAGATAGATAGATAGATAGATAGATAGATAGATAGATAGATAGATAGATAGATAGATAGATAGATAGATAGATAGATAGATAGATAGATAGATAGATAGATAGATAGATAGATAGATAGATAGATAGATAGATAGATAGATAGATAGATAGATAGATAGATAGATAGATAGATAGATAGATAGATAGATAGATAGATAGATAGATAGATAGATAGATAGATAGATAGATAGATAGATAGATAGATAGATAGATAGATAGATAGATAGATAGATAGATAGATAGATAGATAGATAGATAGATAGATAGATAGATAGATAGATAGATAGATAGATAGATAGATAGATAGATAGATAGATAGATAGATAGATAGATAGATAGATAGATAGATAGATAGATAGATAGATAGATAGATAGATAGATAGATAGATAGATAGATAGATAGATAGATAGATAGATAGATAGATAGATAGATAGATAGATAGATAGATAGATAGATAGATAGATAGATAGATAGATAGATAGATAGATAGATAGATAGATAGATAGATAGATAGATAGATAGATAGATAGATAGATAGATAGATAGATAGATAGATAGATAGATAGATAGATAGATAGATAGATAGATAGATAGATAGATAGATAGATAGATAGATAGATAGATAGATAGATAGATAGATAGATAGATAGATAGATAGATAGATAGATAGATAGATAGATAGATAGATAGATAGATAGATAGATAGATAGATAGATAGATAGATAGATAGATAGATAGATAGATAGATAGATAGATAGATAGATAGATAGATAGATAGATAGATAGATAGATAGATAGATAGATAGATAGATAGATAGATAGATAGATAGATAGATAGATAGATAGATAGATAGATAGATAGATAGATAGATAGATAGATAGATAGATAGATAGATAGATAGATAGATAGATAGATAGATAGATAGATAGATAGATAGATAGATAGATAGATAGATAGATAGATAGATAGATAGATAGATAGATAGATAGATAGATAGATAGATAGATAGATAGATAGATAGATAGATAGATAGATAGATAGATAGATAGATAGATAGATAGATAGATAGATAGATAGATAGATAGATAGATAGATAGATAGATAGATAGATAGATAGATAGATAGATAGATAGATAGATAGATAGATAGATAGATAGATAGATAGATAGATAGATAGATAGAGATATAGATAGATAGATAGATAGATAGATAGATAGATAGATAGATAGATAGATAGATAGATAGATAGAGATATAGATAGATAGATAGATAGATAGATAGATAGATAGATAGATAGATAGATAGATAGATAGATAGATAGATAGATAGATAGATAGATAGATAGATAGATAGATAGATAGATAGATAGATAGATAGATTGATTGATTGATTGATTGATTGGTTTGTCTTTTAGCCTGATCTCATTCAGCTGCTTTCTGTTGTTGATCTCAGCTGTAGAACGGCTGTCCAGTTTGAAAACCTCAGCGGGGGGCAGTGATGAAGCCACGAGGCAGAATCCAACCCTCTCTGTGCAGGAGACACCTGTTAAAGCTACGTATAGAAACACAGGAAAATCCAAGAACTCAGACCAAAGTGAAAGTGAATTTCAAACAGCCATCACAAGCATGATTGATGATCCAACTGAAGGAAGAATTTCTTTACATGGACATGAATTCCCTTGTAAAATATTCTCTGACTCACTCAGCTCATGTAGAAGTGAACACACTGCAGTCCAGCTGGAGGAGCCTAGTGTCCAGGACTGTCCTGCCTTGGAATCCCTGGATGAAATAGTTTCTAAAACTGTGTGTCCAAAACAAAAAACAAGTGAACCAGCCTCTGACAACAATAGAGTGGGCAGTAAAGTTGCTAATTATAGTCTCAATGAGATTACTTCATATGCTGATGAGGTGAAGTTTTTTTCCAGTGATCAACAGCAACCAGATGATATAAGATCATCTCATACAAACCTGTCATCCCATGGATCTATTATTGATCCAGATCAGACTGTGTCTCCATCAGACAAAGAGAGCTTTACTGTAGCTTCTCCGCATTCTGAGCTTCATCAGATACCAGGGGCCACTTCTGAAGAGCCACCATGCCAGTTATCCAGCAAGACAGGAAATAGATCAGCTGCAGAGAGCCCCATTAACTGTGCCCGAGAAAACCCATGCTTTACACCCAGAGGCCTCTCCCAACCAGATACTGGCATTACTCAGGCTGCTACTGCAGGTGTTTGTGGAGATGGTTCACAGTCCTCTGAGTTACAAACATCTTCAACTGAATCCAAGACCTTGGACTCAAATGTTAGATCCCATTCTGGAGGTTCTGACTTTCACAAACAGGTCTTGGAAGATAAAGTGGATTTAAACCCAGAGGCTATCCTCACTTTGAAGAAAACATCTGCCGTAAAACCACTTAATGATTCAGACTGGCCAACAGGAAGTGGTCAATTTAATCATCAGTTGGAAACAAGTCCTCCGAAATTAATAGCTTTAGGTACTCAAGGTGTCAGTATAGAACAGCAAGAACCTCAACAGAAAGTTTTCCGAAGTGAAATCCCAGTACCTTCCGACACAAATGTTGCCTTGAAACAGTTTACTGAATTTCAGCCAATCACAATCATGTCTAGCTTCTTGAATTTAAACAAGCAACTAGATGATTGCCCTGAATTATCCAGAATCAGTGACAGAATGCAGAATGCAGCTCTGCATGGAGGCACAATTCAAACTGTACAGCACACCATGGAGAAAAACAGCCATTTAGGTTCTAAATCATCACCCGTATCGCAAGAGCAACCACAATCATCTATTACCCAAAGAACATTTATAGAACTTCATCTGTCTCCGGCATCTGGTTTCATATCGCCAGTATTTAAATATAATAAAGAACCAACTTCGAAACCTACTAAAGACTCTAAAAGCAAAACCTATGCCAGATTAGCATCTAAACTTTCTCCCCTTTCCAGAGGTGCAATAACTAATGGCATGGCCAAACGTGAAGGGTTTGATTCACCTGATTCCACTAAAAAAACTCAGTTCACCACAGCCAATGACCCAAAACCAAGTCAAGGACTGTTGTCAGGTGAGACGCTGATGCTCAGCACATCTAGTCCAAATGGTCAGACCATGGTGAAGCAGAGCCTGTCCAAGGATGCTGTCCTGTCTGCAGACTACAAGCCTTTCTCTGTTCAGCATAAAATAAAGTCCTTTGAAAGCCTTGCGAACTCAGATAAACCTGTGGCCAAAAGCAGTGATGTTCATACTTTTGCAGTGGCATATACAGCTTCACTTAACCAAAGGATTGCTGGATACATGGACTTGGTTAATTCTGTTGACTGGCGAGACCACCAAAAGAATAACAGCGACTACTTGAAATCAGGAGCCACCCTCTCACCTCCTCTTTGTGAATCTGCTGAGGATGAAGATCTAAAAGCCTCAGATGGGACCACAACACGTACACCTCTGGTGCTGCGACGGAAACATGGTAGATTTCCCACCAGGAAGGTGCATCAGCTTAGGGCTCTCAGTATGCCCGATTTAGAAAAACTATGCACAGATGATCTCAGCAGAACAAATAACGCAGTTGTTAACGAAAATGATTCCAGTATCTGCTTAACTATTGCTCCAAAAGCCAAAGTCACTGATTGCTTTTCACCAACTGCAATGCTAAGCTGCAGTGACAATGCATCTTCTGTGGACACTCCTCAGAGGCCCCCAGAGACGAGACAGCCTGGCTGGTCCATCAGGTGAGTAACTCCCTCTAAATTACTTCATTTAGAATTGTTTAATGTTTCAGCACACCATTAACAACATATAGGTAGTGAAAATATTAAATGTGTGTACAGTCAGATCACTGAGAATGACAGCGTTCAAACCCAGTCAGAATGAGATGTTGATGATCTTTTAGTAAATTATTTGAACAATCTTTGAACTGTGATGAAACATTTAGTTTTTTCTTTATGTTTTTTTATATGTTTATAACATTTTTTACATTTTCTAACTGGTTAACATTCCTCAGAAATGCTCTTTACACCATGCAGGTAGAGGAGTAAGGAAAGAAAAGTGTAATTGAAAAAATGCGTGTTTGTGTTTGAGGATTTCATTTATAGTATAAAAAGCAGCTTTTTTTCCAGGAATACTGTTAATAATGTTGGAATAGAACTGTGAACTTGCATCTCTCAGTGACCTTGCATAGGACTTATGGTGTTTTATGCATTTGTTACTTCAAGGCTGGACTATTGTAATTCTTTACTATCAGGATGTCCACAAAATGCAATTAAAAGCCTTCAGCTGATTCAAAATGCTGCAGCAAGAGTTCTGATGAAAATTAAAAAGAGAGATCATATTTCTCCTATTTTAGCTTCCCTTCATTGGCTCCCTGTTAAATCCAGAATATAATTTAAAATTCTCCTCCTCACATATAAAGCCCTTAATGATCTAGCTCCATCATACATCAGAGATCTGATTGGTCCATATGTTCCTAACAGAGCACTTTGTTCTCAGACTGCAGGTTTACTGGTGGTTCCTAGAGTCTCTAGAAGTAGAATGGGAGGCAGATCCTTTAGTTATCAGGCTCCTCTCCTGTGGAACCAGCTCCCAGTTTTAGTCCGTGAGGCAGACACCCTGTCTACTTTTAAGGCCAGGCTTAAAACTTTTATTTTTGATGAAGCTTATAGTTAGAGTGGCTTAGGTTATCCTGAGCTATCTTCCTTATTTTTTCCCTCCGTCTTCTTCCCTCCCTGTTGGTTGGAGTAAGGGGGAGTCAGGTTTAGCCTAAACAGGTTCAGTTATGGTTGAGGTGCAAACACACCCTCCATTTCTGCTACCTGTATGACCCCTTTTCTTTTCCAATGGTTATAATCAGTCTGACAGAGGCAGGTATCCCAATCCTTGTGGTTTTTAGTATAACAATGACCATCAGTGGGACCCTTTGTGAGGTTCCTTGAGATGACATTGTTGTAAATAAGCGCCGTTTAACTAAATAATCTGAACTGAAACTATCTGTGTAGTTATGCTGCTATAGGCTTAGGCTGCTGGAGGACCTAACAACCACTTTCACCCTCTTTGCTACATTCTCATACTACTCTCCAATTTTGCATTGTTTGCTGTTATTTCAGCTTTTAACTTTGTTCTCTATTTTCTCTTCCTAGAAGCTACACCTGGCCTGACTCTGTGTCTACCGGTGACACCTTTCTGGAGAGGGGAATCGTCCAAGCTTCTGCTGGCAACAACTTAATGCTCACCCTCTACCGATGATCCACATGGCCCTGTCTTTCAGTGTTTAACCCTTTCTCTCTCCTAGACATGGCTACTGACTGAGCTTCTACTGTAACTAATTATATGTGCTCTCTTTCAGACTCTAACCTTGAAAACTGGCTCAGAGTTTATCTGTTCTTTCTTTCTAGATGAAACGACTAAAGGAGCTACATCCATTAACATTTACTTTTCCTTCCCATAGAAAGTACTCCTGGATCAGTGCTTCTTTGTTCTCTTTGTGTCTCTGCTCTGTTCTCTCAAACCCCCAGTCGGTCGTGGCAGATGGCTGCTCACACTAAGCCTGGTTCTGGTTCTGCTGGAGGTTTCTTCCTGTTAAAAGGGAGTTTTTCCTCTCCACTGTTGCTACATGCATGCTCAGTATGAGGGATTGCTGCAAAGTCAACGCCAGTGACTGTCCACTGTCTCTACATGCTCATCCAGGAGGAGTGAATGCTGCAAGTCACTGACTGGATGTAATCTGCTGGGTTTCCTTAGATAGAAAAACTTTTTATCCAATTTGAATAAATAACTGAATCTGACTGAACTGTTCAATTGTTAGGATTAATTGGAATGTATGAACCTGACTGTTGTGAAGAACCTTGAGACGACATGTGTTGTGAATTGGCGCTATATAAATAAAACTGAATTGAATTGAATTGAATTGTGAAACATGCCTTGGAAAATACAAAAAAGTGAGGTATAAAATGACCAAAACTGCAAACGTAGAAGGTGGCAAAAAAGCAATTACCACTAACTGTAATGCAACCTTAGTACCAACAAGGACAAGGGTCTTTAGTCAGTCTGACAAAGCTTGAAAGATTTTGCATAGAAGAATGGGGACATTTAGGCTTTAGATGCACAACATTGTTTCAGAGATGGTTCTACAAAGTATCAACTTACAGGGACTAAATACAAATTCACTCCACAGTTTTCTGATTTTTCTTTCCTGCCATGCACTCTTGCTTCCAACTCACATTTATAAACTACTCTCCATCTATCATATAAAATCCCAATCAAGATGGTTGAAGGTTGTAATTGTTATGTGAAAACATGTAACTAGGGATATGAATAGCTTTGCAAAGCATTTTATATCTGTGACAGTTTAGATTGATTTAGGTCGTAGTGTGGGGCTGAACCTGAATGAAAACAAGGCTGTCTCAGTTAAGGATTACAGCACTTCCTTTAACCTGGGGAGGAACCACTTTTATGTCACCTACAGGCAGAACGGGTTATGCCCTGTCTGTCTTCTCCACAAATCATTTTGGATTTTAGAAACACAGTCTTATTTTTTTTACTTTTTCATATATAATGTATTACTCATCTAAAGCTAAACCAAATAAAACAGAATTCACCAGTGATGAAAACCACAGAGGGTTAATTAAATATAAATGTCAGCAGATATTTACAAGAATTGTAGTGAAAGTATTTTTTTCTAAAAATCTGTCTTTTTATACTTTAAGACAAAACTATTTGAAATACCAATCATGTGAAACTTACTATAAATATGTTCATGTTTTCTGCAGATTAAAGGAGTTGGTAGCATGTCCAGTAAGTCAGTATAAGCTGCAAACACTGCTGACCTCCCAGACTGCTCAGTCATATGTGATGAGCCTGTTGGAAGAGACCATGGCCCACTCAGAGGTAACTTTGGATGATTAAAGGAGAATTAATCATGACATTCCTTAAAGAACATGCCTAGTCAGAGGTCCATAAACATAACAAGTTATAATGGTAGTATTTTTAAATGTAGCATAAGAATAAAATATCTATTTAATCAGAGCAAGGCTGAGCACTCTGAGAGTTTTTAATTTGTTGCAGTACTATGATGCGATATACTCACAAGCAATTTTCTTTGGTTTCAAATAGTGATTAACACAAATAGTGCATAGGCCAATCACGTGGTAGCAACTCAGTGCATTTTGGTATGTGGTGATAATGACTTGCTGAGTTTCAAAGTGAGCATCAGAATGGAGAAAAAAATAGATTTAAGTACAGAGCCTATATAAAGCCTAGTTAATTTTAGAGGTCAAAGGAGAATGGACAGACTAGTTACAGATGATAGAAAGGCAACAGTGTTTCAATTAACCACTTGTCAAAACCAAGGTGTAAATACCATCTTTGACCCCCTAACAGATCTTCATCAGATGGGCTACAACAGCAGTGGAAAACACCAAGCACCACTCTCGTCAGCTAAGAGCAGGAAACCCATGGTGGTGTAATAGTGTAAGGGATCTTTTTTGGCTCGCTTTGGGCCTATTAGTACCAAATGAACGTCATTCAAAACTACCTGAGTATTATTACTGGCCATGTCCACCTCTTTATGACCACAGTATACCCATCTTCTGATGGCTTCTTCCAGCAGGATAATGAAGGATGTTACAAAGCTTAGATCATCTCAAACTGGTTCTTTGAATGGGTTCACTGTCGTGCAGTGACCTCCACAGTCATCAGATCTCAATCCAACATAAAACCTTTGGAAAGTGGTGGAGCAGGCGATTTAAGTCATTGATGTGCAGCAAATAGGTAATGCCAACATGTCAATATGAAGCAAAATCTTCTTATTTCTGGCACTTTGTTGAATCTAAGTCACAAGCAATTAAGGCGGTTCTGAAGGCAAAAGTGGATTCAACCCGGTTCTAGCCAGATGTACTTAATAAAGTCACTATTGAGTGTATTTCAAAATAAACAACCAAAGCAAAGGAAATTTTGGATTCTAAAAGATTGTTTATTAAAAGATTGGCAGATTTTCTATTTCTAACGTAAACTATACAATGGGTAAAGAAAGTAAAACTTAACTAAAAACAGGAAGCATCTAAATAAGTAACACTTCACACCTGCCATTTCAATACAAACAGTTTACTAGCTCTATGTACTTTTGTGTACTTTAACCTTTTCTTCATTTCTGATGAGTTTTTTGTCCTATATTCTTGATGTTAATTTTACAGGTGATGAACAACAACAATACTCTGCTAGTTGTCCTGAGTAAAGAAGAAGGTGCAGGACTTGGCTTTAGTATTGCTGGTGGTGTCGACGTTGAGCAGAAACAAATAACTGTAAGTTCCCAGGAATGATCAATCTGAGCTGAACAGCTGGATGTGTTGTGCAGCCTTCCGGATCATGAGATATAATAAAATGTTTAAATACTACATAGTTTGTAATGTTAGAAAGCTTGTGAAAGACTGTGTAAGGATTTATGATTATGGTATGATTATTATAAATATTTATCAAAAATTATAATAAAAAATAAATTAGAAGAAATAAATTCTACCCAAAAATAATTTCTTACGAATAAAAGATCAGAGACACACTCTGGTGGTGTGATTATTGGACTCACAACACTTACCATAATATATAATATTACAATATGCCTTACAATAATTACAATGAGTTAATTATCATTAATAATTGATAATTATCAACCTAAACCATGTCAAAGGTCACTGTGTTTTCAACCGTTTTACCGAATGATGGAGTTCTAACCTTCTCTTGACAGATAATCACTCTGACACAAAATAAACACAAACGCTGTCTCTTTATCTATGTGAACGTTTATTAAACCAATAGTCCCTCTCACAATCACACTATGCTGGTCCAACAATGTTCACCTAACTAAACATGCACTATTATACAAAAAGGGGGAAATAATCATAAAAAATAAGGATATGTGTTGGAGGATAGATGGAGATCAAATCAGCAGTTTATGGACGATTGAGAATAACAATAACAATTTGGATTAACTTGAAAAGATGAACAAAACAACTACGCTGTGAAACCTTTTTCCGTGTGTGTGTCTCGACAGCGGCTATCGGCTGGTAGAACGGTAGGGCAACGCCCCTTAGCCACTAACAGCTGATAGTCCCAAATCTTGAACAAAGGTGTCATAAAACTATAAGGTGGAAGCTCAGTGGAAAAACCCCAAGGATAAAAAACTGATAGAACAAACAATGGAGTGGCCGGGCCTCAAGGTCCAGACTGCAGTCTGTTTCAAATGAAAAAATTCCATAGTGCCAACAATACCAAAATGGCGGGTGTGAACCCCAGCAACTGTAAAATCTGAGGGAATGATATGAAACAATATGCTGCGTGTAAAACTGACTGAAGCTTAATAAGAATTTTTCCTGTGACTCCCTAAAGCTTTTGGACCAATCATCAGTTAGAAATATAGAGCAACGGTTACGAGATGCTTTTCTGTTTAGACCCATAGGCCTGAATCAGATCTTCATGGTCCGGTTTCTATAATATACAGCACAAGCTGTCTGGCCAAGGACCAGATGGGTGTAGAGTCCACAGTCACGTTTATTGGCGGATGTGGTAACAGTGAGCAAACAGCCAGAAAATAAATGTATCTGTTATTGCAGCAGCATAATCTCACACTGAAAAACTTTGAGAACCTATCACCTGACCTCCCCGCTGGAGGAGAACCTATCACCTTGCTTCCCAGCTGGAGGAGAACCTGTCACCTGACCTCCCGGCTGGAAGAGAACCTGTCACCTGACCTCCCGGCTGGAAGAGAACCTATCACCTACAGCCAAGTTTGTCTGTAAACACAATTAAACTGCTCACTTACAAACCTTGCGTCAGCTGAAAACACAAGCGACAATGAATTACCTGCAAAATATTCCTATCACACACATCCTGGGGCGCAGATAGGGTTAGCTCATACTGTTTGAAAATGTGCAAGATGAATGGAGCTTTTAGTGAATAATGGGTCCTGATCATGCACTTTCTTCAATAACACACACACACACACAGAGGGGCAGCCTCCCTCGGTTGCTTTATTATACACAGTTTCCACGGGACGGTGGTAGTTTTATTTGACTCGTTGAATGGAAATCATGTAAACCAATTAGAGATTAATTATTTAATACTTTAACCCTTTTCTTTTTACAAATGGGGTGAGGTCTCCCCTCTTTACTGGCAGGTATGACCGAACATGAATGTGTGTATTAGTTCAGTTAAAATGTGCTGTCACACATTTCCATCTTCAAGGTCATGATGTTATAGAATAGGAGTATTGTAAAATAATCTGATATAACTGCTTCATTGCACTGATTTCTCTGTTTTTGTGCTGCTGCAGCTGACAGTTTGCTGTGTCCTGAGCTAATCAAACATGCATGGGTGACTGAGTTTGAGTATTGTTTGCAAATGATCAAGGTTTCACCTGTATGTGGAGATTAAACTCACATGTTGGAGACAGAAAGATAAAATGAAAATGCTGGGTATACTCACCAAATCACACGTCTATGCCAACAAATACCTCACTGTGAAGGCTCAGGGTAATCTCCAAAGTACTTCTGAACTTGGGTATAAAATATAAACAGGAAGAAAACTGAACATGAGCAAGCATTTCAAGAAAATTAACTTAAAATCAGAGTTCAGTTTTTTCCTGTTTGTCATCAGTGATTTGCAACATTTTGGCTCTCCACATTGAAGAAGTAGAAAGTAAAAAACAAAGTCTACCCCATAATGTAAATTCTGAAGCATCATATTGAGATGCTTAGATAAGTAAAGTCTTTTGTAAAGGTTGCGCTGTACCTACCCCACGTTTTTATAGTTCAGACAAGAACAAAATCATCCAACATGTGTCCTGTTCTTCAGGATCATTTTCAGATCGTTTCAGATCATCACCTGAACAATTTATTTATTGCTACACTCCTCTTGTATATGAAAGTAGCTTGTTTGAGGATGATTTTTATATTACAGCATTACATATTCAGACACTTTTACATTCTAGAGTTAGATTAAGATAAAAGTAAGATTTGTTTACACTAGAATAAGCATGGTTATGGTACGGCTTTTGTTTCTAACAATTTTTTGCCGCTGTTGTGAGTAGCTGTACATTAAAACAGATCCTTTTGTGTCTAGGTTCACCGCGTCTTCGCCAAGGGAGCAGCTAGCCTTGAAGGAACAATTCAAAGCGGTGACACCATTTTATCCGTGAATGGAACAAGTCTGGAGGGTAAATCCCATGTAGAAGTGGTGTCCTGCCTTCATCAGGCCAGATTCTCCAAGCAAGTTTTAGTTGTCATTTGGAGAAATTCGAGCTGAGTGTCTCTTGCAAAGACTATCCTCTTCAAACAAAAAAATCTGTGTTCAGCAGGAAATAATTTTGTGAAGGCTTAAGCTGTTGTTTAGGAATACATCTCTGATAAATTAGATTACCATTACTATCCCTGGCTCTAGAGTTTACCATCAGCCTTACTAAGCCTTGTTGAAGTTTTCTGGTCCAATGTGTTTGGATGCAGAGGTATCAAACCGCAACTGGTGACCACCACAACCTACAACTATTGTTCCTTCTTAGTTACTGCAGTTATATGTTGGGTCAAATCTAACGGAGATGGATAGCAGTGTGCAGCATATTGAACATAAACTGCAGTTTATAAGACAATAAAAATAGAATTCTTCCTATTTTTACACTTGAAATCAGCCTACAAAGCTTTTTAAAAGAAACAATCCAATCTTTTGCTGTCAGTCTATTAGTAATGATCTGATAGACTCTGTCACTGTTGCAGTCCCAGCCATTGTTTGTGCTGGCTATCATCACCTGGAATGAAATAAAGTTGCACGCAGTGGTATGCAGGGGCATGTTCCTAATCATGAACTGAATCTTTTTCTGTCCTGGCTGTTTTCATTGTTCATTGTGAATTTGGAAGCAAATAAGGCTTTAAACATGGAACTGTGTAAGACTCATTTTGTCTGTGAGGGGAGCAGGTTTGCCCCCAGATATAAACTTTAAAGGTGCGTCAATTACAAAGGCTGAATATTGAAACTTATAAAGTAGTACAATATTATATTTATACTGAACTGAGGAAGAGACAGGATTCATTTCTGTAATGTGGATTCAACAACTGCATTTGTAGAACTTGATAAGAACTTTATATCTGTTTTGATTGTGTGTGAACATAGCTTTGTACAGTCAACACTGACATAATTATGATGCTGAATCTTGAAATTACAGTCAGTAACTAAAAAGCTAGGATGATGCAAATAATAGAGCTATAACATACTTGTCAAATGATTTCAAGAATATATCTGAAATAAACCAATCACAGCAATGATAATTTATTTATTACCTTTTTAAGGAGTCAGCATGTTCCATGACCTCTCTTCCTGTAGCATTTTAGGACTGTCTTAACTGGCAAGAGTAAAAGTTGTGGATTTAAAGTTAAACATAAGAATGAGCTGTTCAATGATTTGGATCCACTTCAGTCTCATTATATATGCTCTAAAAGGGTAAAGGCTTTGTGCTCATTGAAACCCCCTGCAGATGATGTCTACTCTTATCAAGCTGCTGTAACACATACAGACACACAGGTCTAACACCTGTACGTATAATTCTGTTTTAATGTGTCCATCAAACCTGTGAACTAACATCCCGACCATCATGGATGGGGGCTTGTGCATGAAGCCTTCATGATTCAGGGAATATCATTTCTAATAAATTCTTCAAATGTTTAAATCACAGGATCATTCTCCACTTCACTTTAGTCTGTAATGAATTCAGTCATTTTTCAGGGCTTTGCTTTTTCAGCATTTAATTTTGTTGTATTGTTTTTCAACCTGTACTTGTAAAAGCGTTGCAGAATTGTTTTTGACATGTTTTCATGCTGTTTTCTGTGAAATTAAAATGATTCAAAAATAATTAAAACATGTTTTATTTACATTTTTATTGTGCTTCCCAACTTTTTTTTGGAAGTTTGGTTATAAATTTCTTTCAAAGCTTGGCAAAGCTGGGAGTGTTAATCCCTTTATTTCACAAACCAGCCCTTCAAATGGGCCACACTGACAGTTTGAAACATGGACGTCTCAGCAGTCATGACCTTATAGAGAAAACCTTATATACACAAGTGTCCTCACACATACACCCAGAGGTGTTTGGATTCAGGTGTTTATAGATACACAGATATACTCTATATTGAGCTGTGGTCTTTTGTTAAATGTACTTTTCAGTGATGCGGTTGTTATATATGCATTTGTTGTTTTGGCCCTGTGGTTTTCTCTCTCTCTTACCGCAGGAGTAGAAGCAGACTTTAGGGTGTTGTCTTGGATTATCCCTCAACTCTCTCTCATCTATTCTTATCTCCTTCTATCCCTTTTATCTTTTGCCCCAACTCTCTTTCTTTGTCTCTGTGTCCACAGCATTTAAAATAATCCCAAAGCAATTTCTCATAAAGGTTTTCATATATAACAAGCGGAGCCCATAATAATAGATAGTATTGCTCCACTATTGAAACTAAATCTGTTGGGCTTCTTCATGACAATCAGACAACAATTGCTATTCTGCCAGACAAGACACCTTAAAAAAAAAGAAGAAAAAAAAACTGAGATCTGGACTTGGGCTCAATTTTTGCTCCCTTGCAAAATCTGATGGCAAGTCTGTGATGTGGTGGAAGTCTTGAGCTTTGAAGACGTTCTCTCACGTGCATTTTATGGTTATGGGCTGAATGAAAAATATATCAATTAAAATAAAATTCCTGAACCTTATTAAGCACAGAAATTCAACGAGTTAAAAATGTATGTCATGAGAATGTGGAGGTGCACATGTTTATTCTAGTGTAACTCTGCACAGATTAGATACGATGTCTGGACTCAAGATTTTGAGTGTTTTTCTCTTACAGTTACAATTGGTTTGTTGGAGAAATTATTTTCATTTAGTCTACCCAAATGTTTTATTTTACATGCAAGGAGAAAAACGGAAGATATTTTCTCTGACTTTAGCATTCACTAACTTGAGGGTATAGTAAGATAGACATATTCTGAGTAATCTACAGTTTGTGTAGTGCTTGATAAATTTATTTAGGGCTTCCTCTGTAAACCTCACTCTCAGTATTCCTAAAGAAAGTGCTAAAGGTGTATCAGGTTATGCACATCTGTGAACTGGTAAAAAAAAAAAACAGAGTTTGACAGTAATAAAGGTGTTTGATGTGCTGGCAAAATATAGCTTCAATTACTGAGTTTTTATGTTTGAACAGGTGTTTTTTGAAATGGCAAAAAACAGTCAATTACAGGGTTTTATCCAAATGTTGCACTTAGTGTTATGGAATGGTTTTTTAATATG
Source organism: Girardinichthys multiradiatus (assembly GCF_021462225.1). Classification (NCBI taxonomy): domain Eukaryota; kingdom Metazoa; phylum Chordata; class Actinopteri; order Cyprinodontiformes; family Goodeidae; genus Girardinichthys; species Girardinichthys multiradiatus. Next base: position 477,240 of record NC_061805.1, on the reverse strand, counting down.
TTTAAAGTGCAGCATGACACGGAGACCACATTAAGTTCAACAATGTAAAAACCTTTTTAAAAAGAAGACCAAGAATAGACGTTCTGAGATTTTTATCCGGCTTTAAACAACACACTGCATCCATTAGAAGGTAAGAAGATATTTGCTTAAAGTGATTAAAATCAGAAATGAAAGACTTTATATGAGAAAGTGCATAGGTAATGGGCCTTACACAAAATCTAAAACCAAAAATATTGCCAACAACGAACCATAAAAATATACAGCAGACATTGCCTGTAAACCTAAAAATGGCCAGTTTTAACACAGTAGGTGTTCACATAACCATAAACAGCCCCATGTCAAAACATTAAAATTTTTTATTTATTGTTAGATGGGCAGTAAACGTTTTCTTCTCAGTGCGATCATTTACCACTGCCCAGAAATTTTAAATGGTAACAATGTCTGCAAGAGGTAACCAGTAGATGTCAGTAAGAGAAAACATTTCACAGCATTAGCCACATTGAGGGGACAATCAGACTTAGTGTTTGGTTTTATCCATGCATGGCAGTTTTTGACACAAATAGGTCAGGTTTTGTGTAACTGTTAAAATAAGAATGACCTTTTATTAACTGCTGCTGGAAACTGAAGGAGGATTTTTTTCCAAGTTAAAATTGTTAGGTCAAATGATGCAGGGATAAGGACTAAATAGTCCTTGACTTGGCATCTGAAACTTTAATGGGACTGAAAACAAGAAAACAGTGAAACAAGGCCTCTTTTTAAAGAAGCTTTGAATTCTAAGCCCTTCCAAGTCAAGTCAAGTTTATTTATATAGCGCTTCTCAGCAACAAGGCACTCAAGGCGCTGTACATAAGGAAAAACATTTCAGTGATAAAGAAAATCAAACAGAGGTAATTAAAAAAAAGAGAATAGAATGATGGATAAGAAAATTGGACTGAAAACTGTCAGAATGTGACATTTTGGACTTTGTGTTTTGTTTTGTTTTGTTGACTAATTATCATATTTCTCCAGCCCCTCTGGTTAGGTTGTGTTTACTTATTGTTTACATCCTAGTCCTCATGTTCTCTGCTTCCCTTCCTGTCTGTTCAGTCTGTGTGGTGTTAGGTTTCATTACTCTGTAATCTGGTTTGCTTTATGGGTCCCTTGTTCGTTCTTAGATTTGGTGTTTCTTATGTTCCCTTCAGTTTCTCAGTTTCCTTCAGTTCATGTTTATCCCTGATTCTTATGCTTTATTTTTATCTTTGTTTATAGTTTTGTTTTAGGTTTGCTCGTTGTCTTGTTAATTACTTGTATTAGGTTCACCTGTTCCCTCTGCCTTCCTGCCTCCTTGCCTCACCTGTCCTTAGTTCCTTTGATTACCTGCCTTTGTTTTCTCTCTGCATATTAGTTGGTTTGTTTCATTATGTTTTTGTGGGTTCCTTGCGTTACAACTCGACCCTTTATCCTCGTCCCTGTCTTGAGTCTCCATGTTCCTGCAGTGTCTGTAATGTAAGTGTTTGGATCTCGACCCTGTTCAGTACCTGCCGTGTTTTTGTTACGTTTTGACTTTTCTTTTATTAAAGCTGAGAGACTGCTTTTTGAAATGCTGCTTCCAAGCTCTTGTCTGCACTTCGGTCCACTCCAAAACCCCACCGTGACAAAGACTTAACTAATAATGTTTAGATAACACAGTCAAAGGCCACTCTAAACACATAAGTTTTTAATCTTGATTTAAAGCAACTTAGGGATTCGGCGCTTTTACAGTTTTCTGGCAGTTTTTTCCAGAACGCTGCTTCTCCATGTTTGGTTCTGGTTCTGTGTATGCAGAGTAGGATTTAATGAAATGACCTAAGAGGTCTGGGTGGTTGATCCACTAACAACAAGTCTGTAACTTATTTTGGTGCTGAGCCATTCAGTGATTTATAGACTAACAGAAGTATTTTAAAGTCTATTCTCTGAGCTACAGGGAGCCAGTGTAAGGACTTTAGAACCGGGCCGATGTGCTCCACTTTCTTAGTTCTAGTGAGGATGCGGGCAGCAGCGTTCTGGATCAACTGCAGCTGTCTGATCAACCTTTTAGGCAGACCTGTGAAGACACCGTTGCAGTAATCAATTCTACTAAAGATGGGCGCATTAATTAGTTTTTCAAGGTCCTGCTGAGACATTAGTCCTTTAATCCTGGAGATGTTCTTTAGGTGGTAGAAGGCCGACCTTGTTACTGTCTTTATGTTCCTCTGAAGGTTCAGGTCTGAGTCCATCACTACACCCAGGTTTGGAGCCTAACTGGTGGTTTCTAGCTGTATTAACTGAAGCTGTGTGCTAACTTTTAAATGCTCTTTCTTTGGTCCAAAGATTATTACTTCAGTTTTGTTTTGATTCAGCTGAAGAAAATGTTGGCCCATCCATGCATTGATTTCTTCTAAGCATTTGCCCAGCGCTTGAATGGGTTCATGGTCACCTGGTGACATCGTAACGTATAGCTGTGTGTCGTCTGCATAGTTATGATAACTTACGTTTATTAACATCTGTGTTAGGGGGAGCATGTAGATATTGAAAACGAGGGGCCCTAAGATGGACCCTTGGGGAACGCCACATGTGATCTTTGTGCTCTCTGATGTAAAGTTACCTACTGACACAAAAAAGACCCTGTCCTTCAAGTAGGATTTAAACCAGTTGAGTGCTGTACCAGAAAGGCCTACCCAGTTTTCCAGGCACTCTAATAAAATGGAGTGATCAACAGTGTCGAATGTTGCACTGAGGTCCAATAATACCAGCACTGTGGTTCTTCCACAGTCTGCATTTATACGGATGTCATTGAACATCTTGACAAGAGCAGTCTCTGTATTGTGGTGAGCAGGAAGCCTGACTGGAAGACATCGAAGCGGTTGGTCGTTGTTAGGAAGTTGTTTAACTGCTGAGACACAGCTTTTTCAATAATCTTACTGATGAAGGGGAGGTTTGATATAGGCCTGTAGTTCTGTAGTTGTGAGGTTCAGGACGGAGGACCCAGAATTTCAGCCAGAAACAGAATAAAAGTTAAACGATTTATTCAGGAGCAGCGCACAAATACTCAGGACTCCACCAGCCGGGAACCCGGGATCACTTAACAGAGTCCGTGTAGGACGGAGGAATCAGAATAGGCTCCTTTGCGGGGTGCGGTCCTGGCAGTCTCCAGACCGGGAGGATCGGTGCAGAACACGCCGCAGCCAGAAGTCGGATTGCCGACAGGGGGAAAGATCCAAGGCTCGGTAGTCAAGGGGGGGCAGACGTCCCTCTCTCCAGACACCTCCTCCAGCTCCTCCAAGGGGAGCCCAAGGCGTTCCCAGGCCAGCCGAGAGACATAGTCCCTCCAGCGTGTCCTGGGCCGTCCCCTGGGCCTCCTCCCGGTTGGACGTGCCTGGAACACCTCCCGAGGAAGGCGTCCAGGGGGCATCCGGTATAGATGCCCGAGCCACCTCAACTGGCTCCTCTCGATGTGGAGGAGCAGTGGCTCTACTCCGAGCTCCTCGCGGATGGCCGAGCTCCTCACCCTATCTCTAAGGGAGTGCCCGACCACCCTACGGAGGAAGCTCATTTCAGCCGCTTGTATCCGGGATCTCGTTCTTTCGGTCATGACCCAAAGTTCATGGCCATAGGTGAGGGTAGGAACGTAGACCGACCAGTAAATTGAGAGCTTTGCTTTTCGGCTCAGCTCTCTCTTCACCACAACGGACCGGCACAGCGCCCCCATTACTGTGGCAGCCGCACCGATCCGTCTGTCGATCTCCCGCTCCATTCTTCCCTCACTCGTGAACAAGACCCCGAGATACTTAAACTCCTCCACTTGAGGCAGGAACTCCCCTCCAACCTGAAGAGGACAAGCCACCCTTTTCCGGTCGAGTACCATGGCCTCGGACTTGGAGGAGCTGATCTTCATCCCACCCGCTTCACACTCGGCTGCGAACCGCCACAGCGCATGCTGTAGGTCTTGGCTAGAGGGGGCCAGCAGGACCACGTCATCCGCAAAAAGAAGAGACGAAATCCACTGGTCCCCAAACCAGACCCCCTCCGGCCCTTGGCTGCGTCTAGAAATCCTGTCCATAAAAGTTATGAACAGGACCGGCGACAAAGGGCAGCCCTGCCGGAGTCCAACATGCACTGGGAACAGGTCCGACTTAGTGCCGGCAATGCGGACCAAACTCCTGCTCCGCTCGTACAGGGACCGGATGGCCCCTAATAAAGGGCACCCGATTCCATACTCCTGGAGCACCCCCCACAGGGCATCACGAGGGACACAGTCGAATGCCTTCTCCAGGTCCACAAAACACATGTGAACCGGTTGGGCAAACTCCCATGAACCCTCGAGCACCCTGTAGAGGGTATAGAGCTGGTCCAGTGTTCCACGGCTGGGACGAAAACCACACTGTTCCTCCTGAAGCCGAGGTTCGACTATCGGTCGGACTCTCCTCTCCAATACCCAGGCGTAGGCCTTACCAGGGAGGCTGAGGAGTGTGATCCCCCTGTAGTTGGAACACACCCTCCGGTCCCCCTTCTTATAAAGGAGGACCACCACCCCAGTCTGCCAGTCCAAAGGCACTGTCCCCGACCGCCACGCAATGTTGAAGAGGCGTGTCAACCATGACAGCCCTACAACATCCAGACACTTGAGGTACTCAGGGCGGATCTCATCCACCCCCGAAGCCTTGCCACCGCGGAGCTTTTTAACCACCTCGGTGACTTCAGCCTGGGTGATGAAAGAGTCCAACCCCGAGTCCCCAGCCTCTGTTTCCACCACGGAATGCGTGATGGCAGGATTGAGGAGATCCTCGAAGTACTCCTTCCACCGCCCAATAATGTCCTCAGTCGAAGTCAGCAGTCTCCCGCCCCCACTATAAACAGTGTTGGCAAAGCACTGCTTCCCCCTCCTGAGGCGCCGGACGGTTTGCCAGAATCGCTTCGAGGTCAACCGGTAGTCCTTCTCCATGGCCTCACCGAACTCTTCCCAGGCCCGGGTTTTTGCCTCTGCCACAGCCCGGGCCGCAGCACGCTTGGCCTCACGGTACCCGTCAGCCGCCTCAGGAGTCCCACAAGCCAACCACAGCCTATAGGACTCCTTCTTCAGCTTAACAGCATCCCTTACTGCCGGTGTCCACCACCGGGTTCTGGGATTGCCGCCACGACAGGCACCGCAGACCTTACTGCCGCAGCTACGGGCAGCAGCATTGACAATAGATGCAGAAAACATGGTCCACTCGGACTCTATGTCTCCAACATCCCCCTGGATCTGGTCGAAGCTCTCCCGGAGGTGGGAGTTGAATACATCCCTGGCCGAGGGCTCCGCCAGGCGTTCCCAGCAGACCCTCACTATGCGCTTGGGCCTGCCAAGTCTGTCTGGCTTTCTCCTCCTCCAGCGGATCCAACTCACCACCAGGTGATGATCAGTGGACAGCTCAGCCCCTCTCTTCACCCGAGTGTCCAAAACATGCGGCCGAAGGTCTGATGATACGACAACAAAGTCGATCATCGACCTCCTGCCTAGGGTGTCCTGGTGCCAAGTGCACTGATGGACACCCTTATGTTTGAACATGGTGTTCGTTATGGACAATCCGTGACTAGCACAGAAGTCCAATAACAAAACACCACTCGGATTCAGATCGGGGAGACCATTCCTCCCGATCACGCCTCTCCAGGTGTCACTGTCGTTCCCCACGTGGGCGTTGAAGTCCCCCAGCAGAATAATGGAGTCCCCGGGAGGGGCACTATCCAGCACCCCCGACAGGGACGCCAAGAAGGCAGGGTACTCTGCACTACCACTCGGCCCGTCAGCTGAAATGATAGTCAGAGACCTCTCCCCAACCCGAAGGCGCAGAGATGCGACCCTCTCATCCACTGGGGTAAACCCCAACACGAGACGGCTGAGCTGGGGGGCAACAAGCAAACCCACACCAGCCCACCGCCTCTCCCCGTGGGCCACTCCAGAGTAGAAGAGAGTCCAACCCCTCTCAAGTAGATGGGTTCCAGAGCCCACGCTGTGCGTGGAGGCGAGTCCGACTATTTCTAGTCGATATCTCTCGACCTCCCGCACAAGCTCAGGCTCCTTCCCCCCCAGCGAGGTGACATTCCACGTCCCTAGAGCCAACCTAAGCATCCGAGGATCGGGCCGCTGAGGTCTCCACCTTCGTCCGCCACCCAATCCTCTTTGCACCGGTCCCTCACGGTTCCCCCTGCAGGTGGTGGGCCCACTGGGGGAACATCAAAATCCTTGAGAAAAAAAATGTAAATAATAATCCTTGGCAGCTGCTGGTAAGAAGTAGTTTTAGTCCAATATTTCTGTAATTTTGGCTAATAGATAAAAAGTTAGGAGTAAAAGAATGCAAGCAAGCGGGGAGCTTAAGGGAAAAGCATCTGAGCAGGCAGAGAGGCGGAAGCAGGAAAATATTGCAGCCATTATAAACCTAGAATTTTCTGCTCATTTGGCTTTCCTGACTTTTCAGAGATTGACATATTTAGATAACTTTTTCTGAATTGTGCGTTCTGCATGGTTTATCAGATTATAAGTAGATTGTATTATTGTTTGTTTGTGATCTTTTACGGTCATTACTTTAACAATGTGTTTCAAACATTGGCCTGCTTTGTTTTTTTCACTGTCTGTTTTTTTGAAGGGTTACTGCAAACCCCTGCACTATCAGAGGAAAAGCCCAAACAAATAAAAAAAATTGCTTTCAAAAGCAAACAATAATTTAAAGTTAATCATTGATTTCACCTGCAATGGACTGGCAACCTGTCCAGGGTGGACCCCGCCTCCTGCCCATAGACTGCTGGAGATAGGCACCAGCTTCCCCGTGACCCACTATGGAATAAGCGATAGAAAATGACTGACTGACTGACATTGATTTTACATTGCATTACATGTTTAATATATTGTTGACAAATCTGTGAATCAACACGTAATTGCACATAAAAGTTTCTCATAATCCCTACCCAAGTGAAAAAAAGAAAAGAAGCAGAATAATTCCTCTTGGTTATTTTGGGGAAATATCCCACTGTCTTGCAACCTAAATGACATCCTTTCAGATAGTGAGCTTCCACTTTATCTAATTCAGTCCCCCAATCGTAACAAATTGTAACAAAGGCTACTGGTGCTTCCCTCAGCTCATGACAATAATTTGCCATCCAATCATATTCAGTCTGTGACCAAGGTCTATGGAAAATAGGACAGCATATTACAATATACCCCAAAATATACAGTGTAGGCCAGAATGTTGTAAATGTGCCATTTACAACATTAGCAGTAATCCTCCTCCAATGCTGTTCAGTTTTAGGGAAAGTCAATAAGTGCAGACAAATGCCTTCATCCATACCACATTTCAGGAAAACCACTTCTTATCCCAGTCTAAAAAGTCAAATTGGGCTCTGTGATGGCCAAATCCAAGGCCACATTTGTCATAATGGGTTGTGGAATGGAACCAGAGTGCAGAAAAATGCTTGGAAGGAGCAGGGTAAATTTAAGAATCTTTCTTCTTTAATAACAAAAATGGTGGAACTTACGCGAGTCTCCAAAAGTACAAACAACGACATGAAGCAGGAAACAGCAGGGAAATGCTGTTAACAGGAGGACTGAGTGAAGAAGAATGAAAATAACCAAACATATATACTGAGGGAGAAAGGAGTGTGGACCAATGAAAATGGGTGACAGGTAATGAGGGGAAATATGAAACAGTTGTTTTGTTTGTAATTACCAATTCCTTGTTTCTGTATTTTTACCTGTCCTGTCCGGCAGAGAAGCACTCAGAATTGCTGTTTGAGTGCCAAGAAGAAGCCCAACGGTGGAGCATTCTGGCTAAGGCTATAATACTCCGCTTGATACAAATAAAAAGAAACTTTATTAGAAACTGCTTAGGGATTATTTCAATTGTAATGGACATGGAGATGGGAATGAAAAGGAAAAAAAAGACAAGAAAGATAGAGAGGTCTGAAGAAAAAAGAGAGAAGGAGAAAAGAATAGAGGAGAGAACGAAGGATGAGAGAATACAAGATAACACTCTGGAAGAATTCTTCTACACCTGCAGAAACATATATAACAACAGCAATGTTACTGAAAAGTGCACGGTACTAATGAATGCAAGATGTTTTTAGTGGTACCTGTGGCTCAATATAAAAGATCTGTTCATCTGTTAACCCCTGAATCCAAACACCTGTGGGTGTAAGTGTGATCGCACTTGTGTATATACAGTTTCTCCATAAAAATATGCAATAGCGAGTGTAAGGAGCCACAGACCTGCCACCTGGACCCAAGACAGACATGGAGGAGATCAGAGCCACAGACATCCAAAGGGCTTCCCAGAGCACGGGAACCCCAGGAGGACCACCCCCAGGACTACAGGAACCCCCCCAAAGAAGAGCAAAGGAGAGCCCCAGTGCAGAAGCACCAGAGAGTTGCAGCAACGAGCCCACAGGCACCACCAGCAGCCATCTATGCCGGAGCAGATCCAGCCATGGACCCAGAGACCCGAGACCCAGGGCACACACCCCCAAAACAGAGGCCAGACACTCACAAACACACATTACCACCCTCATGCGTACATATAAAAATGTTCACACCCAACGTAGAGACACACAACAATGGACGTCGTACACTCACGCACACTCCCCATACATACTCTATACTCCCAGGTCCAGGTACTGATACGCCAGAGGGGCAACCAGCCCCCGGACCCAGGGGGTGGTTCCCTTCATTCTGGGGTGGAGACTGCCCCAGCACCATTCCAGGCTAGTGTCGGAACCGCCCAAACCCGAATGACTCCGACCCAGACCCCGACCTCCCACTATGACCCCAGCCCACAACGAACCCAGTCCCCATCCGGAGAAGGAGCCAAAAACAAAAGAGGGCTCCACCTGGTACAAACGAGCCCACCAACCAGAGCCATCCCAGGATGAAACAGTCCCAACCCCTGAATGATTTCCGATCTCAACCCCATGAGCCCCCTATCCCCCATGAACCCCAACACGAAGTTCCCCACAGGGCCACACCCAACCAGGATACAGATATCGAGCACATGCCCCTGAACCCAGATGCCATGAATCCCCTTCCCACACGGGCACACTCCCACAGATGAGCACCAACCCCCGAAAAGCCGATTAAAACACATCCATTCTGTTATGATTTGGGGTTGTTTGGTTTTTGGTTTCGGGTTTTTTCTTTATATGTTATTTCACAGTAGACGTTTTCAATCATTTTTCTGTTTTCTGGAAATGTTTTAATCTTGTTCATGTTTTGTCAAGTTTGGTTTTTGGATCTGGTCATGCTTCAGTTTCATGTTGTTCTAGTTTCTGTTTGTTTGTATTCAAGAGTCTGTTTTGCTCCAGCCACGTTTTGTTCTGTCTGTCAATTATCTTTATTCGGTTCACCTGCACCTAGTTAATCTGTCTTGCTTTACCTGGTTCACTCTCAGTATATACACACCTGTTCTGTTTATTCCTCGCGGAAACATTTTCTAATCATGCTCAAGTCTTGTTTACTGGATCATGCTCATGTCTAGTTTTCTTTTGGATCATGCCAAGCCTGTCTTGCCTGCCCGTTTATTGTTTTGTTCCTGCCTCTTCTATTAGTGAGTTTTTTGTAAATTAAATCCTTTTGCACTTACCGTCATGCTGCCTGCTAGTCTGCATTCTGGGTTCCTCCGTTGCTCAAAGCCTAACACATTCAGCCCAAGCTCCACACAAAGCCCTGCCCCAAGCACCCCCGCCGCATCCCACCCTCCACCACAGAGCACGCTGCAACAGCAAGGCAGGTGCCCCACGCAACGCCACCCCAGCCTCCGCCCACAAGCGCAACAATCTGGAAACCACAAAGCACCTTACTAACAAGTAGTCCGCTCTATAAGCAGGATGACGAAACCTAAAAGTAATAAGAAAGACAAAGGCTCCGGGGACGACATTTTAGACGACCAGGCAAAGCTAGCATGTGCTGAGGTGGCTAGCGCTAGAACTTCAAACCCATCGGCAACGAATGAGGACGTCCTGGCAGCTATTAACAAGCTTAGTGGCATGGTTGACATGAGACTTGTTGAGCTCAACAGTTCAATCTCCAGCCTCAGGGCAGCACTATCTGATATTTGCGACCATGTGTCGTCAATTGAGGCCACAACTGAATCACATGACAGACGGATTTCGGAGCTGGCGAAAAGATGTGATGGTTTGGCAGCTCAATGCTCTCAGCACTAAGCTAAGCTGGAAGACATAGAGGCGCGCTCACGTCGGCAGAATATTCGTATTGTCGGCATACCGGAGAAAGCGGAGAATGGTAAACCAATGGATTTTATCATCAAATTGCTACCGAAGCTGCTGGGAGAAAACAACTTCAGTCGACCAGTAGAGGTGGATCGGGCACACCAGAGCCTGGCACAGGCTAAGGAGGGAAAGACGAGGGCCATTATCGTCAAGCTGCACCATTTTCAGGTTGGCAAGAGAAAAAGGCCCTCTCCAATATGACGGGCGCCCGGTGTTCAACTTGCCCGACCTCACCTCAACCGTGATGAAGGAGCGTCAGGCAGATCCAACGGGATTCGGTATGGTTTTCGGTATCCTGCAAAGTTTGTGGTCACTGTGAACAATAATACCGCTATGTTTTACACTCCAGGGGATGCGGACAAATTCCTGAGCCGTGAGAGTGCGAACTGGCGGTCTGAGACTGAATAAAGCAGATGGTTCAATGCCTTTTTCACTATATTTGAATGTGTGTAATGTTAGGACCAATTATTGGTTTATTTCCGGGAGGAAAATAATTCGCTATTTTGATGCTTTTCATTGTGTTGAGTTTGGCAGTTTCGGCTGGGGAGATGGGTAGCTATGTTACTAGTTCGCCCCCTTGTGGACTGCTAAGTTTAGCTTTGATTGGGGGATTGGAGACACCGCCCCTGGTTGTGTTCAGTTAGGTTTGATGTTGGGAGGGATTAGACTTTTTTTGGGGAGGGATGTTTTTTGCACATCGGTCTATTTTGAATATTCTATAGGTAGCTTCGCAGTCATGCAACAGTTAGTTAATAGCTTGCACACAAACGAATGTTAACTAATCCATATAAGTATTGCAAGGGCGAGGTCAATTTGATAAGTTGGAATGTTCGAGGGATAAATAGTCCTCTAAAAAGAGGAAAAGTATATTCGCACCTTCGTTCTTTGAAGGCCGATATTTGTTTTCTTCAGGAAATTCACATTAAGAAAACAGCTGCTAAGGTTCTTAGCCCCTCATGGTCTTCTCATATATATCAGTCAAATTGCAGTACAAAAACGAGGGGGGTAGTAATATTGATAAGAAAAAATATACCATTTACCCACAATCAGATAATTTCAGATCATGGGGGAAGATATGTGATTGTAAGCGGGCAGCTAAATTCAACACCAGTGACATTAATCAATGTATATGGGCCCAATTTTGATGATCCCATTTTTTTTCAGAACCTTTTTAATGCACAGCCAGATTTGATTAGCTCTAACATAATCATTGGAGGGGACTTAAATCTAACCTTAGACCCAGTTTTGGATAGACAACGCCCTCAATCTGGTGTATCCAGGAGTGGAGAGACTCTTAAAAATGTATTAAACTCTCATAATTTGGTTGACATCTGGAGACTGCTATACCCCACCGGGAGAGATTATTCATACTTTTCTGCAGTTCATAAATCCTATTCTAGGATTGATTACTTTTTGTTAGATTCTAGATCGCTGGCATCAGTATCAGACTGTAAATACTGTAATATTTACATATCAGATCATGCACCTGTGGGTTTGAATCTTAAACTAGATTAGAAGAAGAGCAGGTGCAATTGGCGCCTGAATAACACTCTGCTGAAGGATAAAGAATTTTGCTCTTATATCTCAAACGAAATCAAGTTATACTTGAGCTCTAATGACACAGAGGACGTGGATGACTCAATGCTTTGGGAAGCTATGAAGGCGGTCATAAGGAGATGTATAGTGTCGTACGAGGCGGCGAAAAACAAAGAGTCCAAGTTGAGGTTGAAGGAAATAGACAATCTGCTGACTAGCCTAGACAACTCATCTAAATTACAACAGAGTCCAGATACTCTTAAGAAAATAACAGCTCTGGAATATGAATATAATTCTATTATGTCAAGAAATGTTTCTAGATTGCTGGTACAAGTTAAACAAAGATGGTTTGAGCTGGGCGACAAACTGCATAAATTACTAGCTCGACAGCTTAAACAGTTGCAGGCATTGAGAGCTATACATCGTATTAAGCTTGAAGATTACACTTTACTCACAGATCCAGATAAAATTAACGACTGCTTTGCAGACTTCTATGCCAAAGTTTATCAATCGCAGGGAAAATTAGATGTTGAAAAAATGGACAGGTTCTTGGATAACCTAATCCTGCCGAGACTACCGTCAGACTCAGCGGAAGTACTAGAAGCTAATATAACTCTGCAGGAGATTGAATCTGTCATCTCTGCTCTTCCCAAAAATAAAGCGCTGGGTCCCGATGGTTTCGGCGCTGAGTTTTTCAAAGCTTTCAGCCCCAACCTATCACCTTTACTTCTGCGTATGTTTAACCACTCTAAGCTAGTAGATAAACTTCCTCCTACTTTATACAATGCCAATATCTCGCTCCCTAAACCTGGTCGTGACCTGGGGGTTGTTTCTTCCTATTGCCCAATTTCCTTATTACCTTTAGAAACCAAAATTCTTGGGAAAATCCTAGCTAACAGACTCTGAGAATATGTATGTTTAATCATCCATCCAGATCAGACTGGCTTTTTGCCAGGTAGAAACATATTTTTCAATTTACGGCATCTTTTCAATATACTATATTGGTATTCACCGGGGGACGCATTAGGGTCGCACGCTTTCTCCGTTTCTCTTCGCAATTGTTATTGAACCCCTGGCCGCGTGTATTAGGCAAAACTCCCAAATATTGCCTATCGAGATGTTTAGTCATAAGCATCACATTTCGCTTTATGTCGATGACATACTTTTATATGTCTCTGACCCACGGGTGTCACTGACTCCCCTTTTGAAGACGATCAAAACCTTTGGCAGCTTTTCTGGTTTCTCCATTAATTGGGATAAAAGTGAAGCAATGCCCCTCACAGCAGGAGACGATCTGACATTTTTGCAGTGTGCGCCATTTAAGATAACCCATAACACCTTCACATATTTAGGTGTGACGATAACGAGGAGACCAGAGAAGTTTCTACAATTGAATTGGCAGAATAAAATCTTACAACTTAAGCAGAATATTGATGTTTGGAAGACTCTCCCTCTATCTATGGCTGGTAGGATTAACGCCATTAAAATTGTGGTATTGCCACGGTTTCTTCATTTATTCCATTCTGTTCCATGTTTTATAGGTATGTCATACTTCAAACAATTCGACTCCATTATTGTCCCCTTTATTTGGGGCTATAAGAATGTCAGAATCTCCAAAAACAACTTATGTAAACCAAAAACAAAAGGTGGATTCTCCTTGCCAGATTTCAAATTATATTTCTGGGCAGCTCACTTATCATTATGGCATGGTGGAAAAAGGGTCCGCACTCATCAAACAATGCTTGTCCAGCCTGATTATCCTTAGAACGACTGCATTGTCACAATATGTCCCTGATTGCCCTCCTTAACAGTCCGATTAAAATTAGAAAAACACTTTATAATAATAATTTTGTTATTGGCAATACTATATTTCTCTTTCTAGAAGCTACACCTGACCTGACCCTCTGTCTACCAGTGACACCTTTCTGGAGAGGGGCATCATCCAAGCTTCTGCTGGCAACAACTTAATGCTCACCTTCTACAGATGATCCACATAACCCTGTCTTTTAGTGTTTAACCCTTTCTCTCTCCTAGACATGGCTACTGACTGAGCTGCTACTGTGACTAACTCTATGTGCTCTCTTTCAGACTCTAACCTTGAAAACTGGCTCAGAGTTTATCTGTTCTTTCTTTCTAGGTGAAACAACTAAAGGAGCTACATCCATCAACATTTACTTTTCCTTCCCATAGAAAGTACTCCTGGATCTGTGCTTCTTTGTTCTCTTTGTATCTCTGCTCTGTTCTCTCAAACCCCTAGTCGGTCGTGGCAGATGGCCGCTCACACTGAGCCTGGTTCTGGTTCTGCTGGAGGTTTCTTCCTGTTAAAAGGGAGTTTTTCCTCTCCACTGTCGCTACATGCATGCTCAGTATGAGGGATTGCTGCAAAGTCAACACCAGTGACTGTCCACTGTCTCTACATGCTCATACAGGAGGAGTTACTGCAATAAGTCTCTGACTCGATGCAATCTGCTGGGTTTCCTTAGATAGAATTTTTTTTTATCCAATTTGAATAAATAACTGAATCTGACTGCACTGTTCAATGGTTACGATTAACTGGAATGTATGAACATGACTTTGTGAAGAACCTTGAGACAACATGTGTTGTCAATTGGTGCTATATAAATAAACTGAATTGAATTGAATTTCTTTGTCAGTCAGTTGGCTTGTTTGTTCAAATTTTTATTAATTTTGTTTCTTTCTGACCTTCATGAGCTCAGTATTTTTTTTTGTAAGTATAACTTTTTGGGTTAAAATAAATGTTCTAATAATTATTGTGACCAGTTTTGCTATTCAACTCGATCCATTACAGGCCACAATAAAATTGATGTCAAATTTTAAAATTAAGTCTCACTCTTGGGTCTCTTAACATTATCATCTTACCAAAATGCATTGTCCATTCATTATAACCATGCAGTCATCTGACATAAGAAAACTAAAATTAGAGCTTAAAACAGTAAATGAGGCTATAATACAATTCCAAATACAGAGATCGCAGTTGGAGAACTTTGATCATAGCGATACATCTAGCAAACGTCTCGCAAGTCAATTGAAAAAGACTAATAAAAAGGTAAAAATTCCAACAATAACTGACTGTAACAGTTTACCACCTAATGATCATGTCAAGATACACTGTGCATTGCCTCCATGGTACAGTGTATCTTGAGATTGCCCTTTATAAACTTAATTTAGTTTATTGTGCTCCTGACTGTTGAAGTTAGAGTGAACACCATCGTAAGACTGGTCTGGAACTTCAGAAAGAAGATTGTCGCAGATTAAAAATCTGCTAGGGATTTTGACAGATCTCAAAAGAATTTGAAATGAGCCATTCCACTGTACAGAAAATACACTACAGCTGCCAACATGCCCAGCTCTGGCCACTGAAGCAAGTTCACCCTTAAAACAGACCACAACATAGGGAAGTCTTAAAAACCCCCGTAAATGTCATAATGGGACCTACAGGAGGCTATTACTGTTTTATTCGAAGTATATGCCTCTACAATCACAAAGAGACTGCACACGTTTGACTATAATATGATTTGTGCAAGTAGAAAACCTGAAAAGCATGGTTTTAGAGTATTTTCCTCCAGTTTGCCAAGAACGAATGTAGACAACAACCAAAAGGCAATAATGGAGTAATGTTCTATGAACAGATTTGTTTAAAATTGAATGATTTGAACATCATAAGAGAGGAAGAGAGAAAATAACCTCATACCAACTATACAGAATGGAGTGGGAAGATCCATGGCTTGTTGATGCTTTCCTGCAGTTAGACCTAGGATCAGAAAATACACAATGTATTCTACCATGTATCAGAGGTTTTAGTCCAACACACTTACACTTTTTTTATATAACTTTTATCTTGTTTTTTTTTATCATTATCTTTATTTAATCAATATATTTTCCAGAGTTTCCAGAATATTATAAACACTTCTTCAGTCAGTTAGTTGGAGGACCTGATGCCAGTTGGAACCTATTACTAGGTAAGCTACAGCTCAATTACAGAAGGCTTCGCTATAAAATGAAAGTTACGTATGTAACTATGATTCTATGAATGCTGGATGACCGCCAGAGGGCTGTGCTGAATGTACTGAATGTTCCCTTTGAGCATGCACAGTTCGAGTAATTAGTCACACCTGTGACACACTGGATGACCATAGAGGCTATATATGTCTACGTCATTCGAGGCTGTTCCCACAGAATCTTCTTGCGGAAGCAAGAACTCACTGACAGAATCTCTGGCGGTCATCCAGGATTCATAGAACCGTAGTTACATACGTTACTTTTGTTCTATTTCATCCCTACTGACCGCCAGAGGGCGATGCTGAAAGCACTGAATGACTAATACCAACCATGTCACGAGGAATCCTGAGCACATACCTCACTGGGAGGGCCCTCCGGAGACTCGCACAAGAACCTGGCCCAGGGGATGAGGGGCGGCCACATTAACATTGTAGAACCTTGCAAACGTGCTCAGGGAAGCCCAGGATGCACCAGCACATATGGACGCCAGCGGAACCCCCCCTCATAGAAGCCCAGGAAGCAGAGACGCTCCTAGTAGGGTGGGCCTTCACACAGACTGGCAGCGGACATCATCCTGCACTGTAGGCGTGGCAGATGACAATCACAATCCAGTGGGAGAGACGTTGTCTAGAAAGAGGACAACCCAGCCTGGGACCGCCATAGCACAGGAAAAGCTGGTCTGAGCGTCTAACAGCTGCAGTGGCCACAACGAATGCCTCCAGCGCCCGTACTGGGAACAGTAACTCAGACCCATCCGCCATTCCACCTGACTGAGGCTAAAACCGAGCCAACCTCAATGGCTGGTTATGGTGCGAACTACACAACACCTTAGGCACAAACACAGTGTCAGGCCACAAGGTGACACCAGAATCATCCAGACCCCATCAAAGACATGAGGGACTGACAGAAAGAGCATGCAGCTCGCCAACCCTCTTAGCCAATACAATAGCCAACAAAAAGGCAGTCTTATACGAGAGCCACTTGAGGTCCGCTTGCACCAAAGGCTCAAAAGGGGAACAGCACAAAGCTTCGAGAACCAAGGGCAAATCCCCATCAGGGACTCTCCGAGCCAGCGGTAAGCGCAACCTACGTGCAACCCATGCGCACCGCATCGCAAAGAAGGGACCATTCCCCCGGAGCAGGGGCCTGGCGAGAGAGAGAGTCCACGACCTGATTGCACTCCCCTGGTAAATACATTGCTCGTAGGGTGGACAGATGAGGGGAGGCCCATTCCAGAAGATCCCTGGACACCTTTTGAAGGCGTGTCAATCTGGTGCCTCCCTGATGGTTGATGTGGTGAACAACAGAGGTGTTTTCTGTTCGAATTAGGACATGTCGTCCCTCTAGATGGGGCAGAAAGCACCTGAGGGTCATGGGTACAGCACACAGGTCCAGCACGTTTATGTGTTCGGAGCACTCCCGCTGACGCCAGAGACCCTGAACCGCTCTGTGTTGCCACTCAGCGCCCCAACCCGTGGGGCTGACATCTGTTGTGATCACCTCCCCGCGACATACCACTAACCCCATATGGACGCCCTTGGACAAATAGGTCCCGTCTCGTCATGGAGCTAGGGCATGAAGGCACGTCCACGTCACCGTGAGCCTGCGATGCCTGTGCAACCTGGCGTCCAGGCAAAAGCTGTTGAGCCACTTCTGCAAAGAACGCAGAAAGAGCAAACCCAAAGGCACAACACAAGTGACTAAAGTCAGTTTGCCTAGCAGCTGCAGGAAGGTAATGTAGGGAAACCGCCTGCCCAGCCTGAATCCACTGACCAACTGGTGTATGTCAGCCACCCTGAGAACAGATGGAGGAGCCCTCATACTATTCGAGTGCAAAAGCATCCCGAAAAAAGTGGTTGTCTGGGACTGAACCAGGCAACTCTTTCCCAAGTTGACTTTGAGGCCCAACTGCGACACATGAGCAAGAAGGCAGCACGTATCTTGAGAGGCACCTGCCCGAAAGGGGGCACAAAGAAGCCAGTCGTCTAGGTATGGAAGAACCGTGACTCCGGAGGTCTGCAGAGGAGGGAGGGCCGCTTTCACGCACCGAGTAAACACCCGTGGGGAAAGGGAGAGGCTGATAGGGAGCACCCAGAATTGCCAATAGCGAACACAATAAGCAAACCTGAGAAAACGGCAATGTTCTGCCGCAATAGGCACATGAAGGTAGGCGTCCGTCAGATCTATTGACAAAAACCCTTCACAATGGCCTGAACGTCCGACATCATAAGCATGTGGAAGGGAAGCACCCTCAGGAACTGATTGAGTCCCCTCAGATCTAATATAGGGGGAAAACCACCTGTTTTCTTTGGCACGACAAAGTACATCCAATAGTAGCCCCTGGGTTGCCGCAGAAGGTCTACAGCCTCGATTGCACCCTTGGCCAGGAGGGCGAAAAGCTCCTGGTCCAGTGCTTGGGATTTTACCGGGTCGGCGATAACAGTCCTTTTGACCCGGCGTGTAAAGGGGGGCCGCCGTCAGAACTGTAGCCTGTAACCATGGATCAAAGTGGCAACCCCCCACGGATCCACAGTATGAGCAGCCCAGAAACTAAGCTGCTGATTGGAAAAATGTCCGTCAGCTGGCCCGGTGGCATCACCTTTGATCCCCACTGCCCCTGGGAGCCCTGGGGGGGGCGACCAGGATCCCAGGCCTGTCTAACTGGGCGGCGGACTGGCTGACGAAAGTCCCTGCTGGGTCTCTGCTGCACCTCTCGGGGATAGAAACCCCCAGATCTATCACCATGCCGAGGTGGCGGCCGAGCACTGGGGCTAACAGAAGGACGGCTCGAGCACTGAGGAGGAGGAGGGTGTATACTCCTGCAGAGGCCAGACAGCTGCTGGCTAGTCTGGCGCACCTGAACAGTTCGCTCCAGCGCCTCCACGGCTGCTGATCTGAACAACTCCCATGACTGGGACACGCCTGAGGGTCCGGTGGCATGCTTCGGTCAGAGGAGACTGCGCCAGCCAGACCTGTCGACCAGCTTGGATGAGAAAAGACATGACACGGCCGAGCTTTCTGGTCATCAATCCAAAGGCCTGCAATGCTGCATCGCTAAACCCAACTGCCGCAGTTGCACCACCAGCATCCTGAAGGGATGGAGAGAGGGCAAACATGAGGTGTGTCATGGAATTGCTAAGGCAGCCAGCATGCGCTCCAGCATTGTATGCTTTACACAAGAGGTCATCCGTGACCTGACATTGAGTATGTGGGTTTCGGACATCAGGACACAGGGCTTCATTTCGTGACACGATCAGTGAAGCAACAGTGGGTTCAACCGCTGGCATACAGTCCAGGCCTGCCTTGACTGACTCATGCATGGCAGCCAACACTCGGCCGTCTGTGGAGAGACGTGACAACGCCCTTGGGTCCCGCCAACAGGTGTGCAACTCCCTCAGGTACTCCTCTGATGAAGGGACAGAAAAGGGAGTAGGAGCCCATCTGCGCCTGAAAAAAGCACTTCCGGAGGCAGACTCCTCTCCTAGCGGGAGTTCCAGCTGCAGCTGCCTCGAGATCATACACGTGACTTCCCACATAGAGTGGTTACTGGGCTCACCAGCTGCACTCTGTAAAGAAAATGAGACAGTCTCAGAGGCTTGGGAGGTCTGCACCTCCTCATCTCTAAATTAAGAGGCAGACGCAGCCAGAGACAAAACATCCTCCTCGCCAGACAAATTAGGCATGGGTGGGGAAGAGAGCCCAACGGTTGGAAGTGAGGCATCAGAATGATGTGTTTGCAACAAGGACTTCATCTCTGCTAACTCTGTCGACAGCTCCTCAACCCTTGTGGCCAGGCCCTGGTCAGACTTGGCCTGCTTCCTCCTAAACGGGGCACAGAGACTGTGGTCTCACCACAGCTCTTTGAACGCCTGTGGGGGGCCACCTGCTCAGAGGGCAGGAGGTCAGCATCATCCTGAGGGCACAACTAGGCCAACCAAGCTACCCTCAAAGCATGGGGCATGAAACTAAAGTTCAAGCAGGGATTCTCAGACAGCGCTTCCACCAGATGATCACATCCAAGGCAGGTAGGGCACAGGTCATGCCCATCGTCTGCCTGAAGCGCAGCTCCACAATCCATGCAGCAGTGGGAGCCATCCATATCCAAGATTGAAAATAAGGCTCACCCCAATTCAGATGGGAAAATAAATAAGCTAACATCGGGGGAGGGGGCGCTAACGCTGCCGTTACCAATTATACAGGGGTTGGACAATGAAAGTGAAACACTTGTCATTTTAGTGTGGGAGGTTTCATGGCTAAATTGGACCAGCCTGGTAGCCAGTCTTCTTTGATTGCACATTGCACCAATAAGAGCAGAGTGTGAAGGTTCAATTAGCAGGGTAAGAGCACAGTTTTGCTCAAAATATTGAAATGCACACAACATTATGGGTGACATACCAGAGTTCAAAAGAGGACAAATTGTTGGTGCACGTCTTGCTGGCGCATCTGTGACCAAGACAGCAAGTCTTTGTGATGTATCAAGAGCCACGGTATCCAGGGTAATGTCAGCATAACACCAAGAAGGACGAACCACATCCAACAGGATTAACTGTGGATGCAAGAGGAAGCTGTCTGAAAGGGATGTTCGGGTGCTAACCCGGATTGTATCCAAAAAACATAAAACGATGGCTTCCCAAATCACGGCAGAATTAAATGTGCACCTCAACTCTCCTGTTTCCACCAGAACTGTCCGTCAGGAGCTCCACAGGGTCAATATACACGGCCGGGCTGCTATAGCCAAATCTTTGGTCACTCATGCCAATGCCAAACGTCGGTTTCAATGGTGCAAGGAGCGCAAATCTTGGGCTGTGGACAATGTGAAACATGTATTGTTCTCTGATGAGTCCACCTTTACTGTTTTCCCCACATCCGGGAAAGTTACGGTGTGGAGAAGCCCCAAAGAAGCGTACCACCCAGACTGTTGCATGCCCAGAGTGAAGCATGGGGGTGGATCAGTGATGGTTTGGGCTGCCATATCATGGCATTCCCTTGGCCCAATACTTGTGCTAGATGGGCGCGTCACTGCCAAGGACTACCGAACCATTCTTGAGGACCATGTGCATCCAATGGTTCAAACATTGTATCCTGAAGGCAGTGCCGTGTATCAGGATGACAATGCACCAATACACACAGCAAGACTGGTGAAAGATTGGTTTGATGAACATGAAAGTGAAGTTGAACATCTCTCATGGTCTGCACAGTCACCAGATCTAAATATTATTGAGCCACTTTGGGGTGTTTTGGAGGAGCGAGTCAGGAAACGTTTTCCTCCACCAGTATCACGTAGTGACCTGGCCACTATCTTGCAAGAAGAATGGCTTAAAATCCCTCTGACCACTGTGCAGGACTTGTATATGTCATTCCCAAGACGAATTGACGCTGTATTGGCCGCAAAAGGACGTCCTACACCATACTAATAAATTATTGTGGTCTAAAACCAGGTGTTTCAGGTTCATTGTCCAACCCCTGTAGCAGAGTAGGCAAACAAAAAGAGGCCAAGCACAACTAAGAAAAGCCGACACCGTATTGTCGGTTACACTGGGAGAGGGGGCGAACACCGCTGCCGTCACCAGGTATAGAGCCAACTTAACAGCAGCCAAGCTGCAATAACACCACAGACACAGTAACAAGAAGCCGTGAGGTGGTAGAGGGAGCCCAAATGCCACCGTCATCAACAAACAGCAAACTTACCTGCAGAAATCCTTCACTTAGATCAACCCGTTGCAGCGAAAATACCGCAACTCCAACCAGCAAGCAACAGGGCGTCCAGGCAACAGGGAAGCAAAACCTCAAGCGAACAGCACGCAAGAAGAAATAAGGAACAGAGCCTCGGATGACAGACATATATAGCATCTGTTGTCATCCAGTGTGTCACAGCTGTGACTCTGTTGGTATAATTACTCGAACTGCGCATACACGAAGAGAACATTCAGTGCTTTCAGCACCGCCCTCTGGCGCTCAGTAGGGATGAAATAGAATCAGGTTTTTCAGGCTTTTTATTTTCTAAAATAACATATGTTGAACAATATACAGTATACAGGGCTGTGAAAAATAAAAATGTATGATGTTTTACTGGTAGTTAAAATATTTTTTTCAGAATTTAGTACAGACGATGACCGCTCTCCTCTCCTCACAAAAGAGCTTTGATAGATAGGAGGGCGAGCCCCACATGCTTCTCCCCTTGTCCCTACATGTTTTTATGGCTGTTTAACAAGAGGTAAAATATGAGCTATCACAAAATTTCTGCCATCTTATATTTACATTAATGGAATAAACAGCATAAATAGTATCTACCATTAAGTTGATTAGATTACTTCTGACAGTCACCAGTCTATGACACTTAACAAAGTTGTTCCTCCAAAATGGGATCTATCAGACCTTCAACATTTTATTCACAGCTAGAAAAATAAGCTGCAAACGCTGCATGTTTTTAACCAGCCTGATTAATTATTGAGAAGTTATGGAAAAGACCCCACAGCAATTTTTTTACCATCACCAAGCTTTACTAAAAGTAATGATACTGTGGTGTACTGTATTCCTAGAGTCATTATGCCGTGAGAGCTAAATCTGCACTTACAGAACAGCTTGCCTTAGGCCCTGAACAACTCTCTGACTGAGTTCCCACAGACATGGTAACATCCAAAGTTAACAGATGTTATCAAATGAAAATTTACATGGTTTCATGGCCATACTTGGACATAATTGCAAAAGATCTCAAAGTTGTTCTTCCTAGTATCATTTGGATATCTAAGATAAAAGTAGCACAAAAATTAGCTTTTTTCTCAGTATAATACTTCACCTTTTCATGTAATGATTTTAATGATTTTAAGTATAGCAACAGTGGTAGCTCTGACGGCAGCAAATTCCATGCGACCTGCCATCGAACAAAGTGTCTTCTGAGAGAACTGCACTGAGTCATTAGTGACGCATGCTGATGTGTGACAAAAAGTGTATTACTGTTAAATGGACAGAAAATAGGAACTATGGTTTATTTAAATGTACGAGCTGTTCTCACACCCAAAGACAAACTTGTGTGTGTGTGTGTGCGTGCGTGCGTGTGTGTGTGAGTGTGCATACATGCATATATATGTGTATATGTATGTGTGTGGATGGGTGGGTGGTTATGTAAATTTGCATGGAATTTACCAAGAATAAAAAATGTGTTTTTAAAATGAATTCATGTTAACACATTGGGTTGTGTCTGCTCTGTTCCCCTAAGTCAAACACAGACAGGATGTATGGGAGGAATCATTAGAAACACTTGAGGGACAAAGTACCTTGACAACACAAGTATGAACCTGTGTACCATCTTGATTAACTAAATATAATGTTATGACTTGATGACACACCTCTGGATCCTGAGTACTTGAAACTCTGAAGCGTCAACAGTACACTTATAACATTCACCAAAAACTCAACTTAAGACATTGAAGAACAAGGTGCAGCAACTAAATTCAATTCAGTTTATTTTTATGGTGCCAATTCACAACATGACGTCTCAAGGCACTTTACAATTCAATCGAATCATGCAAATTCCAAGTCAAGTATGTTCCAAATGATTCTAGTTATCAAACAGTGCAGCCTTATTCAGTTTATTATTCAAATTGGTTAGATTGTTTTCTATATAAGGAAACCCAGCAGATTGCATCGAGTTACTGACTTGCAGCATTCACTCCTCCTGGATGAGCACGTAGAGACAGTGCAACACAGCTTGCATTTTGTTGTTGACTTTGCAGCAATTCCTCATACTGAGCATGCATTTAGCGACAGTGAAAAGAAAAACGTATCTTTAACAGGAAGGAACTTCCAACAGAACCAGGCTCAGTGTGAGCGACCATCTGCCACGACCAACTGAGGGCTTGAGAGAACATACACACAAAAACACAGAAGACAGGTGTACCTAATAAACACAGAAGCACTGATCCAGGAGTGCTTTACATGTGGAAGAAAAGTGAAGAGTTAATTGCAGTAGTAACTCCTTTAGTAGCTTCATCTAAGAGAAACACAGCTAAGCAGATAAGCTCTGAACCAGTTTTCAAGTCTATAGAATGAAAGAGAGCCAATACAGTTAGTTATAGTAAAAGCTCAGCCAATAGCTATATCTAGGAAAGAGACAGGGTTAAACACAGAAAAACAGGGCCAAGTGTATCATCTATAGAAGGAGAACATTAAGTTGTTAGCAGCAGTATCCCGGCCAATGCCCCCCTCCAGGAAGGCAGACAGCTAAACACAGAGTCAGGCCAAATGTAGCTTCTATGAAGAGAAAAAACAGAGAGACAAAGCTAAAATACCAGAAAATAATGCAACATTGGAGAGTAGTGGGAGAATTTATCAGAGTAAGGAAGAGTTCTAATTATGTCTACCAGCAACCTAAACCTATAGTAGCATAACTACAGAGAGATTTCAAGATAACCTGAGCCATTCCAACTATAAAGCGTTTTCGAAAAGGAATGTTTTAAGCCTAGCCTTAAAGGTAGACAGGTGAAGAGGGTGAAAGTGGTCATTATGTCCTCCAGCAGCCTAAGCCTATAGCAGCATAACTACACAGATAGTTTCAGTTCAGATTATTTAGTTAAACGGCGCTTATTTACAACAATGTTGTCTCAAGGAACCTCACAAAGGTCCCAATGATGGTCATTGTTATACTAAAAACCACAATGATTGAGATACCTCTCTCTGTCAGACTGATTATAACCATTGGAAAAGAGAAGGGGTCATACAGGTAGCAGAAATGGAGGGTGTGTTTGCACCTCAACCATAACTGAGCCGGTTTAGGCTAAACCTGACTCCCCCTTACTCCAACCAACAGGGAGGGAAGAAGACGGAGGGAAAAAATAAGGAAGATAGCTCAGGATAAACTAAGCCACTCTAACTATAAGCTTTATCAAAAAGGAAAGTTTTAAGCCTAGCCTTAAAAGAAGACAGGGTGTCTGCCTCACGGACTAAAACTGGGAGCTGGTTCCACAGGAGAGGAGCCTGATAACTAAAGGATCTGCCTCCCATTCTACTTCTAGAGACTCTAGGAACCACCAGTAAACCTGCAGTCTGAGAACAAAGTGCTCTGTTAGGAACATATGGACCAATCAGATCTCTGATGTATGATGGAGCTAGATCATTAAGGGCTTTATATGTGAGGAGGAGAATTTTAAATTCTATTCTGGATTTAACAAGGAGCCAATGAAGGGAAGCTAAAATAGGAGTTCTTTTAAAATATTAATCAAAACTATTGCTGCAGCATTTTGGATCAGCTTAAGGCTTTTAACAGCATTTTGTGGAAATCCTGAAAGTAAAAAATTACAATAGTCTAGCCTTGAAGTAAAAAATGCCTAGACTATTTCTTCAGCGTCACTCCTGAACAGGATATTTCTCATTTTGGCAGTATTATGGAGTTAAAAAAAAGGAAATCCTAGAAAGTTGTTTAATCTGGGATTTAAATGACATTTGCTTTATTACGAGAGGCCAATTTAATGCTACCCAGATTAAGTGATTGACTAAGAAGTTTCTTTTTGTAGCGGATAAAACCTATCCCTGTAATGTTTTAAATATCTATACCAAGTTAGGACTGGACAACTTACTTACAGTAGTTCCACATGCAAAGTATGTAATATCAATTTTCATAGGGATCATTGTATGTCTGCATCTCATTTGCAGGAAACTCATTTTCTTTTAGTGCTCCTGAACTCGGCTCCTATGCTGACTATCAGACTGTCAACTGCTTTCATTTAGTTTGTGTGTTTGGCACTTTTCAGTTTAGGGAGCGTCAGGTCTGATAATCGCTTGCTTTTGCAGATACATTTGCCAGTACTTTTTTATAGCTTAACAGCCAAACTTCTGGTTTGTTTTGAAACCGATCTGGTTCAAAATCAATATACTGTGGGATTGTGTGAAAGACAGCTGCAAAGTTTGTTGCTCTTCTGCTTTGGGAGAAAAAGGTCTGACACACTGTTCGCAGCTGTATTAGGGGGGTGAACATTATTAGAAAACTGATTTTTAAATATTGCAATATTAATTATAAACTGACATGAACCCAAACTATTTTGTTGTATTAATTTTAGCCATCTTGCCCAGCCCTATGCTAAGTAATGATAAAGTGTGATGACGAATTACGGTTTTGAATTGATGATTAAATGATAATAATAAAAATGCTTTGTAATGGGTATGATTTAATATCTCAACATTTATAAAGCAAAGATGTACATACACACTTTGAGATCCTTACAGATAAATTATATATGTATCCCTTACATATGCTCCAGTTCCTATTGATGGCCTATTATTACTACTGGCCTACTTTTTTTAAAACCAAGGGTATAATTTATTCCTATTTCACAAAAATCCCAAAATTAATAGTCTGACAGACAGAAAAATACCGTTTTTGATCCATCAAGAGCTATTAGCTAGGGTTAGGGTTAGGGTTATATATATATATATATATATATATATATATATATATATATATAGCACTGTTGCCCTGCAGCAAGAAGGTCCTGGGTTTGATTCCCCGCCGGGGATCTTTCTGCATGGAGTTTGCATGTTCTCCCCGTGCATGCATGGGTTCTCACCGGGTACTCCGGCTTCCTCCCACAGTCCAAAGACATGCCTGTTAGGTTAATTGGTCTCTCTAAATTGACCTTAGGTGTATGAATGAGTGTGTGCATGGTTGGTTGTGTGTTGCCCTGCGATGGACTGGCGATCTGTCCAGGGTGTACCCTGCCTCTCGCCCATAGACTGCTGGAGATAGGCACCAGCTCCCCCGCAACCCTCTATGGAATAAGTGGTAGAAAATGACTGACTGACTGACTATATATATATATACTTAAAGTTTTTAATGTTACAGAAAGACATTTGTTAGAAATCAACTAAATTTGCCTTGTCTGGTCTGATTCACCAGGTTGTAAACTTTCCATCTTTCCAATCCTAGAATCAGATACAAAATGAGTACAAGAATGAACTATGAGACTAATAATGTCATAATCTGCCAATGTTAGATTTTGCATTCTGAGTTCTGTTTACCATCTTTGCACTGCCATGTTTTTCACTTGTTTTACTTCACTTCATTCAGGTTTATTAGATTCATTTGTTTAATTTTTGTTACTTCCCTGGATTTCTGTGTTAGATGTGTTAGTTTCTATTTCCTTATAGATCCGATTCCTCCCAGTTTATGTTTGGTTAGTCTCATTGTTTGTTTACTTATTTCTGTTCACTCAGATGTTACCTCCCTGCACTCCATGCTCATCTGTGTTAATTAGTCACTTTCCCTCAGTTCTCTTCAGTCCCTCTTCCACCAGCTGTCCCTGAGTCCCTCTGATTACCTTTCTTGGTTCATTGGTCTATTCTCCTCCCTTCCTCCTTAGTTTCATTGTTCCCCACTGGTTCCTCCTGATGTCTGTCCTGTACACTACCCTGGCTTCTACCCGCTACATGTCATTGCCTTTGTTCCATGCCCTGCTGTGCTGTAAGTTTGCCTTTATTTGATTAAACAAAGATTCTACCCACCATATCCCATCTGCACTCTTGTCTGCACATTGGTCCAACCCAAACTCAGCCTTATATGTCAAAGAAACAAAGAATGGCAAACTAAAATGGCAGCAACTTGAGAAAATAAACAGGGAAGAAACTTAAACACCTAACACCAGAGGATCATGACAATAACATATTGTTTTTTTTGATAGATTTGGGTTTTGTATTTTACTCTGTCAATAAAAACAGTTCAGTGTTTATTAGAAAAAGAAATGTGGTTAATGTTAAGCTAACTGTGCAATGGGAATGAGTTGTAGCTCATCATTGTAGCAGATGGTTACACCTTTCTATCACACTCAGTCTCTGTGCTAAACACAAGGGGCAACTGTACAAAACATAATCCACTACACAGCAGATATAGCACCAGAAGAACTTACAAAACAGCACTTTAAAACTTTTATTTGCACAAACAACATCATATTTGTTTTTAGCAATGATATTGAAAGCTATATTTGGATACCCCAATATATCCTATACATCTCTTATCCCTCTCAGATGCTCAGCAGAACCTCTAATAATTACTCAACAATACTAACTGGTCCAGCAACCTCAGTCACCTGGGGATCCTCAGTTCTGGTAAACACTTAAGACAAGCTTCATCCACTTGTCTCAGAACCTGGTAAATCTGGGTGACCTTCCCATCAAATCAACTCCTGGACTCTTGCTTCATCCACTGGCTTCTACAAGACAATTCAACTTTTTTATTTGAACAATAAATGTTATCCTGAATAAGAGTAATTTTTATGGGCCTTACATGTGCCAGTTATAAATTAGATAGAAATGATGTGAACAAAGTTTTCAACCTGGACACTTTACACAGAGCTGAATAATTGCCTTTTCTTTTCACACACATCTGTTCCACTAAGCCTTAACACTAGAATGTAAACAAGAACATGTTAAAGAACTGTGTACATACTGAAAAAATGACAGTAATAATAATAAGACTGAGCTGCAGACTACAACTCAGTCTTATTATTATTATTATTATTTTTAGACAGTGAAATATGAAACAGTAGTTAAGTCTTTTTTTTTTTTTTTTATGTGTCCTGTCCGGCAGAGTAGTACTCAGAATTGTTGTCTGAGTAACAAGAATCCCAAAAAGGTTTACTTTCACAAGTGGGGCATAACGGCTAACGCTATAATGCTCTGCTTGATCTATATAGCAAAAGCTATGGGGATATTTGAAATGCGACCAGGCCACTTTATTAGATACACCTCGCTAGTACAAGGTTGGACCCCGTTTTGCCTTCAGAGCTGCCATAATCCTTTGTGGCATACACTCACCGGCCACTTTATTAGGTACACCTGTCCAACTGTTCGTTAACACGAATTTCTAATAAGCCAATCACATGGCAGCAACTCAATACATTTAGGCATGTAGACCATGTCTAGATGCATGCATGGTCAAGACGATCTGCAGCAGTTCAAACCGAGCATCAGAATGGGGCAGAAAGGTGATTTAAGTTTTGTAATTATGAATATGAATATATTATTTTATATTTAACATTAATACTTTAATATTTTATTAAATAATATTTGGGTCTGTTAAGGGTTGTCCTGTGAATACCAGCCCAATAAGGTGATGGTATTAGGACAAGATTGAAAGGGATAAGCCAAGCTCTGACATTATTGAACAGCATAAACTCTGCACATATATGGAATAAATTCACACAATTTCTTAAAATACAAGAATTTATTAACAAAAATAAGTCAACTCAAAGTCAAACATATTTCAATCAACAAACTCTTTACTTTGCTAAAACAATCCAACTAAACTACCAAGCAGAATTAAAGAATAATGACAACTAATGGACTATGTACAATATAAACAAGTTGATTAAAGATGATTGATAATTATGACCAAAAAGAGTGATGCAACATTACCACGCAATGTTTATGTTTGAGAACCAAGGATTATCTTGAAGAATCTGGAAATGAAGTTAAGTTAGTCTTAGAACTAACTTAGACAATAATCAGCAAGCGTTTAGACAACCATTCACAATGCAAGATCAGATAAAATATTATTTTATTAAAATAATGTTTTAAAGAATGATCTGCTGAATAAAACCAACCTTCTGGATGACCAATTCTCAACAGTGTCTCATTAGCTGCCTTTATTTAATAAAATAATATTTAAAGAAATATTATTTTTAATAAGAACCAAATCTTTGAGAAATGGGCTTAATTGTATTACTTAGTTATCAAGTTTAGTAAAATAATATTTAGGGAAATATTATTTTACTGGATTGAAAACTAACAACCTTTTGGGTAAATGATCTTAGCAGGCAAGCACGTGTTCTTAGCCGTTAGCAGTTAAAGCTAACAAAAGAAGCTTATAGATTATCATCCAAATCAAACACATACATTTAAAATACCATTAATAAAAAGGGTTAAAATGCATAAGTGTGGACGACGCGTTATAGCCGATCTTCTGTGTTTAAAATCATTCATTCATTCATTCATTCATTTTCTACCGCTTATTCCATAGTGGGTCACGGGGGAGCTGGTGCCTATCTCCAGCAGTCTATGGGCAGGAGGCAGGGTACACCCTGAACAGGTCGCCAGTCCATCGCAATCCAATCACTCTTTAAATAAAGTTTGTCTTAACTTTAAAAAAAACCACAGACACAGAACACAAACTGAGCACATGTGCTGAGCAGATAATCTGCTAGCACTAAGATGGCTGTGTTTCAACACAAACAAAACCAAACGTCATAAAATGAAAAATGTTTAGATTATTTCATTCTAAATTACTTCTCTCTGCCCAAACCACTTAACCTCTTACTTGAACAGTGCTGAGGAAAAGTTGTCCAGGGCAACGAAGTTTGAAGAAAGCTTCCACAGTGAACAAAGGGTTAACTGCAGCTAACCTCCGTAGCTGTGGGGTGGGGTGGCTCAATTTGCCGGCCGGCCAAACTGCACGTTACTGCTGTAACCACGGTGATGCGGTCCCATTGTCCTTCCTTCAGACCGGGAAAACTGCTCCACTTGGCGTCGTAGAGACAGGGTCTCTGCTGGGAACTCTCCGGAAGACAGTTTGCTTCTGTAGACCTCAGAGAGAAAAGTCAAGCAACGCTTGTACCTTAATTACCGTTCATGAATGAATACCGGATACACAAACAGCAATTCATTCCTACTTAATTTAGTGCATCTGATCGCGTGATCGTATGACACTCTTGGATCCAGTTTGGAGAGTTATGTCCGTTTGCCTGCAAAGAGACATTAGCGCGTTGTGTCCCTCTGTCCAGTTCCTCCTCCATCCAGTTCCTCTGGGGCCCCGTGTGGAAGAGGTCAGCTTGTTGCAAAAGCGGTGATTTTATTTGTTGTCAACAATTTTATTGAGGAATCAGACATGTAAATTGAGACATCCACAATACAAATTTGTTCTCTTTATGATGTGGACATAAAACATAAAGACAAAACAAAAACAAAACAAAAGTGACATAAACAGGGATATTCTCAAAAACCACCCACCCCCCTTTCTTGGGACTTACATCTTATCACACCGAGAATCAAATCAAATTCTCTTCAAATAGCGTTATCAATATATTGCCGAAGGAGTTGCCAAGTTCTATTGAATCGCTTTAAGTTATTTGCTAATGAGTACTGTATTCTTTCCAGATGAGAGAGCCTTACCAGTTCCTCCAACCACAATTTAACCGATGGAACTTCTGATTTTTTCCAGAACATCAACACTAGCTTTTTTCCTATAATAAAGGCATGAGATAAAAATTGTTGTTGGTATTTATTACATTGAGAATGCTGAACAGAAACTCCAAGTACAATCAGAAGTGGGTCCAGCCTCAACTCTGTACGAAGCATATCTGATAGAGTTTTGAATATGCCAGACCAGAATGCTGTTATTTTTGTACACAAATAGTAAGAATGGAGAAGTGTCACTTCTTCAATATGGCATTTGTCACACAGTGGGGATGTGTTATGGAAATTTTATGTAACTTCACCTTACAGTAATGAAGCCTGTGAAAGATATTAAATTGAATAAGAAAGTGTCTAGAGTTGGCAGAACACTTGTGAATATTCTCTAGCGCAGCCTTCCAGAGTTTGTCACTTATCTCTGTTTCCAAATCCTGCTCCCAGCTTGTTCTAAGGCCCTGCATGGACGGCGAGGATCTGGATAATAACACATTATATATCTGGGAGATTAGATGTCCTTCTTCGCCACCCAGCTTAAAGAATTCGTCAAATTCATTAGGTATTATATTCTCTAAAGTGCGCATGTATTTTTTGACATATGCCCTGACCTGTTGGTATCTAAAATGATTGTGTTTATGGAGACCAAATTTGGCCTGAAGTTGAGAGAAAGAGGCAAAATTACCACCCACCAACAGGTCACCAATAGCCCTGATTCCTAAATCTTTCCATTGTATATAACCTGAATCTAAAGTGGAAGGGACAAATGAGGGATTCTTTGCTATTGGTAACAAGGTAGATATAGATTCAATGCCAAATAGGTATTTTATCTGTTTCCAAATATGTATAGTACTGTGAATGATGCGGTTATTGTTGTATGCAAAGGTATCTATACTTGTTGGTGACAAAATAAGAGCACCAATTTCATGAGGGCTGCAGTCTTCTTTTTCCATTGTGATCCACTTGGATTGTGTAAAATTACGATCAAGCCAAATTGTAATAATGCCAAGCGCACAAGAATTATAGTAAAATGAAAAATTTGGGAGGGCCAATCCGCCCTCCAATTTTGCCTTGCCAAGGTGAGCTTTGCTAATTCGGTGCGTTTTATAGTCCCATAGAAATGGAACGATTATAGAATCAAGTTTCTTAAAAATTTCTCAGGTAAAAAGAATATTTTGAAACAGATAAAGGATCTGAGGGAGGAAAGACATTTTTATTGCATTGATTCTTCCCACCAGGGAAATGGGGAGAGATCTCCAAAACTGGAAGTTATTTTGCAGCTTCACCACAAGGGGGGTGAAATTAGCTTCATAAAGTGAATTAAAATCCTTAGTAATCTCTATTCCAAGGTAGGTGAACTTATTATTAGCAATTTTAAAAGGTATATTTTCCAAGTTCGAAGCGTCCTTGAGCTTAATTGGCATCATTACACTTTTAAACCAGTTGATCCTATAACCCGAAAACCTGCCAAACTGAGAGAATGTATCTAGGAGTGTTGGTATAGTACAGGGAAAGTTGGTTATAAACAATAAGATATCATCTGCATATGAGGAAATTTTATTTACAGTCCCTTTAGTAATGTATCCCTGTATAAGGGGGTTGGCACAAATTGATTGTGCAAGGGGTTCTAGGGCTAAGGCAAAAAGTAAGGGTGACAGCGAGCAATCCTGTCTGGTGCCCCTATGTAATGGGAATGCAGGAGATGGTGTCTTATTAGTGACAATTCTAGCACAAGGTTTATGATAAAGGATTTTTAGCCATTTTTCAAAGTGTTCACCAAGATCATATCTTCTCAGTGTTGCAAAAAGGTAGGGCCATTCTATTTGGTCAAAGGCCTTTTCCGCATCGAGGGAAAGGACAGCCAAATCAGAAGTTTCCCCCCTCGGAGAGTAGATCACATTATAAAGATGTAGCAAATTAAAGAAAGAATGTCTGGTATAAAACCGGTCTGATCAGGATGAATTAATTTATCCATTAACGAAGTCAACCTATTAGCCAGAATTTTGGCTAGTATCTTTTGATCATAGGTTAACAATGATATTGGTCTGTAATTACCTACTTCCTCAGGATCCTTATCCTTTTTTGTTATTAGTATTATAGTGGCTTCTCTCATAGTGGGCGGTAGGATATTATCTGAGTTTGCTTGGGTGTACATATTTAACAAATAAGGTGATAAAAGGTCACTAAATTCTTTATAAAATTCCCCAGGATATCCATCAGGACCAGCCGTTTTCCCACTTTTTAATGATTTAATAGCAACCTGAATATCTATGCATGAGAGATTTGCATTAAGAGAGCTCCTGTCTTCCTGAGTTAAAGTTTGGACATTACAACTATCTAAGAGCTTCTCTATGATTACATCATCTTTTACTGCCTTGGAGGAGTACAATGATTCATAAAACTGTTTAAATCTATGATTAATGTCTTTGTGTGAGGTTAAAATTTCCCCATTTTCTGATTTAATTTTGTTAATTGTACGGTCACTTTCCATTTTTCTTAATTATCTAGCCAATAATTTATTAGGTTTTTCCCCAAATTCACAATATTTCTGTCAAGTAAAAATAAAAGCTCTAGTAATGTGATCTGACAATAATTTATTATATTTGTACCTCAGTGAGAGAATTTTTTTATGAGTTTCTGTAGAGGGGTGTGTAGCATTATCCCTGTCCAGATGTCTAATTTGTTGCTCTAAATCCATCAACTCAGCACGATTCCTTGTCCTCCTTGCTGCTCAAAAAGAGATAATACCTACCCTTAAATAGGCTTTCATAGTTTCCCACAGTATTGAAGGAGATGTTCCGGGAAGGTCATTCATTTAAAAAGAAAAATTGAAATTTGCTCTCTGATAAACTTACAGAATTCTGGTTCCTTCAACAGTTGTGGGTCCAGTTTCCATGTTCTTTCAGTTTGGTTCAAATTATCTAAATGTAAATCTAGAGAAAGGGGGGCATGGTCTGAAATTGCTATATTGTGATATTTTACTTCACTAGTATAGGGTACTAACTTTGCATCCATCATTAAATAATCAATTTATGTGTATACATTATGAACATTTGAGTGAAATGAATATGCTCGCCCCTGTGGATTACAAATCCTCCAGCTATCGAACAAATTCGAATTATTTAGGTATTCTTTAAGGAAAATACTAGCATTAGAGGCCGGTGCTCTACGTGTTGACGAGCGGTCTAAGTATGGATCTAAAACAAGATATAGTACAATTCTCCAACTAATATTAAATATCTGCCTTCCCTGTCAGATATGGTTGATTTATGGGTAAAAGGTTTCTTTCTTAAATAAATTGCCACGCCTCAGGCTCTTACTGCACAAGTAGAATGGTAAGTCTGCCCTGTCCACCTGCATCTCAGTTTTATGTGCTCATTCTTATTAAGGTGGGTTACCCGAAGGAAAATTACATCACTGGACAACTTCTTTAAGTGTGCTAATATCTTACCCCTCTTAACAGGGTTATTCAAACCTTTGACATTCCATGTGACCAATGTAACCTGTCCACCCTTCTTTGTTTGTGTTGTATTAACCTGCATAATTCAGATTAGAATGAAAAAGAATATAGAGGTCCTCATAAGTGTGAAAGAAATGATTATACATCATATATAAGTCCCAGCCCACCCCTTCAAATAAAATGCTTACTGTCTTGCCTATACTAAGAAGAACCTGCAACCTGCGAACCTCCGGGCTTCTTTCGCGTCTGTGAACATGGTTTCTGTTCCTCCGAAAGTTACTCTGAACTTTGCAGGATATAACATTCCATAACGAACTCCCGGCTTGGCCTTCCGGAGGATCATTGTTACGTGGCGGTAATAATGGAGTCTCACCACCATCGCCCGAGGAGGTCCTGTGTCGTCTGGGCGCCTTCATAGAGCTCTATGAGCGCGGTCCACTAGCTGTAAGTCATCCAGAGTCAGTATGTCTTTCAGGAAATGCGAGACGAATCCGTTCAATTCTACGCCTTTCTCTGCCTCTTCTCTTAACATTGCAATCTGTATATTTTGTTGTCTGGACCTTCCTTCAAGATCCATGTATTTTTCTGTTAGCTGATTCGTTTCTGTGCGTAGACGTTTTATCTCCGACTGTAGCGCGGTTATGGCATCTGCTGACTGTGTGGCCGCTCGTTCTAGTTCAGCGATGGATGCGCCATGTTGGTCGTTGGGCGTTCTCAGCACATGAATTACATTTTGAGTCTAGGTCTTGAGGGTGAGGAGTTCTCCTCTGATAGTGGCGGACACCTCTTCAATGCGAGTATCTATTGTCTGACAAATTTCGAACTTGGTGACTTGTAGTTCTGTGCGGCGAGAGTTTACTGGGACCGTCACTAGTCGACTGGTACAAAAGTAAGGAGGATAAATCGCGACTCCTTGAAAACTCCATGGTTTTTTAGTTACATGTTAAACTTAGGTCTTCGATCGGTAAAGTTGAAAACTTACAAGCCTTCTTATTCTTGTAAGCTTAATATGCTTAGTTTTCTCGTTGGCCAACGAAGGATAATGACCGTCTCATACTCTGTTATATAGTTGATGGTGGCCTCAGGGCTGCGACACCCCCGTCCTATCGGCCGCGGTGCCTGCTGGGATTTGTAGGAACAGACTATCCTGCGATACAAAAGGGCCGATGACGTTGGAAAGGCATATTGGCATCCAGCAACGTGCAAATGGTCCAATATTCAGCAAACAAGCGGTCCAATACATGAAACGGACTCTACAACCCACACAGGCGGCTCAGGTAGTGCAGCTCATCCAGGATGGCACATCAATGCGAGCTGTGGCAAGAAGGTTTGCTGTGTCTATCTGGAAACGCTACCAGGAGACAGGCCAGTACACCAGGAGATGTGGAGGAGGCCGTAGGAGGGCAACAACCCAGCAGCAGGACCGCTACCTCCGCCTTTGTGCAAGGAGGAACAGGAGGAGCACTGCCAGAGCCCTGCAAAATGACCTCCAGCAGGCCACAAATGTGCATGTGTCTGCACAAACGGTTAGAAACCGACTCCATGAGGATGGTATGAGGGACCGACGTCAACAAATGGGGCTTGTGCTCACAGCCCAACACCGTGCAGGACGCTTGGCATTTGCCAGAGATGAAAGCAGGTTCACCCTGAGCACATGTGACAGACATGACAGAGTCTGAAGACACCATGGAGAGAGATCTGCTGCCTGCAACATCCTTCAGCATGACCGGTTTGGCAGTGGGTCAGTAATGGTGTGGGGTGGCATTTCTTTGGAGGGCCATACGGCCCTCCATGTGCTCGCCAGAGGTAGCCTGACTGCCATTAGGTACCAAGATGAGATCCTCAGACCCCTTGTGAGACCATATGCTGGTGCGGTTGGTCCTGGGTTCCTCCTAATGCAGGACAATGCTAGACCTCATGTGGCTGGAGTATGTCAGCAGTTCCTGCAAGATGAAGACATTGAAGCTATGGACCGGCCCGCCCGTTCCCCAGACCTGAATCTGATTGAGCAAATCTGGGACATCATGTCTCGCTCCATCCACCAATGTCACATTGCTCCACAGACTGTCCAGGAGTTGGCGGATGCTTTAGTCCAGGTCTGGGAGGAGTTCCCTCAGGAGTCTCATCAGGAGCATGTCCAGGCGTTGTAAGGAGGTCATACAGGCACGTGGAGGCCACACACAATACTGAGCCTCATTTTGACTTGTTTTAAGGACATTACATCAAAGTTGGATCAGCCTGTAATGTGTTTTTCCACTTTAATTTTGTGTGTGACTCCAAATCCAGGCCTCCATTGGTTAATAAATTTGATTTCCATTAATGATTTTTGTGTGATTTTGTTGTCAACACATTTAACTTTGTACAGAACAAAGTATTCAATGAGAATATTTCATTCATTCAGATCTAGGATGTGTTATTTGAGTGTTCCCTATTTCAATTGCACTGGAGACGGAAACGAAAAGGAATAAAAAAAAAGAAAATACAAGATAACCCCTCAGAAGACTGATTCTACACTTGCATAAATAACAACAGCAATGTTACTGAAAAGTACATTGTATGAATTCAGATGTATTTAGTGCTCACTATAGAGTATATCTGTAAACACCCGAATCCAAACACCTGTGGGTGTATGTGTGAGCGTACTTGTGTATATAAGGTTTCACCATAAGAATATTCAATAGCAGGTATGAGGGGCCACAGACCTGCTGCCTAGGACCCAAGACAATCAGGGAGGAGATCTGAGGACCACCACTGTGACTACTGAATTTATTGTACTTTACCAGAGCAGCAGCAATCAGTCTGAAACTTACATCTCTGTAATTTGGAAATCTGCAGTTCAAACGATTAATTTGTTTATAAGATATTTTCTAAATAATGAAAAGCATTCTGGTTTTACATTATTAATAGCTACATAACAAGAAACATAAACATTCTGCTCCAGCAACCTGTGTTCTTTTCTGTGAGCAGACAACAATTTCTAGTCTAAAAGTTTAAAAGGTACTGATCTTTTACTACCACAACTTTCATTCTAAAGAACAATCAATGTGTAATTCTTTGTAAGTTTGTTTTTTTCTCATCTAAAAGGAGAAGAAAGAGGAAAAGAATGGAATGTCCTAAAACAGCAGGATGCTACATTAAATAAATATTTTGATAAGCACAGAGGGTAAAAATAAACTCCAGTGTAACTGTGTGACCCACCGAGACTTGTCCTGTTTGGATTATCACTATCTGTGGGTTTGTTTATTGAAAGAATCATATTAATAGCAATTAGTTTCATGTAAGATTTAACAGGTTATCTGTTAGCTAACAGTTTATCACAGCAGAACTCTCAATCACACTTCTGGGAAAAAGTATATGTCCCCTCATAGCTTTCCTGTTTTTGCTTTTTTGTCAAACTTTAATGTGTTCAAGCATAAAGTCACAAATTGATGGCTGTACAATCTCCTTCAAGTCATCCAGGTCATGATGCAGCAAAACAGTACCAGACCACCACACTACCACCACCATGCTGTTGGTATGATGTTTTTTTGTCTTTAAAAAGGCTATGTTAGTTTTACACACACCTTCCAGAAAGTTCTACCTTTGTCTCATCAGGCTACACATATTTTCCCAAAGGTCTTGGGAATCTTCATGTTTTTGGGCAATGTGAGATAGGCCTTTCTTTGTTCTTTTTGGTTGTTTTGTGACCTCTTGGGTGAAATGATGCGCTTTTGGAGTAATTTTGGTAGACTACCCACTCCTGGTAACGGTTCTCACCATGGTTCACTAATGGATGTCAATGACCTTGTTTCTCTTGGGGTGTTGAATTTCTATAGATCGGGGCATGACCTGTTGTTTTTTCATTAGTTTGTGCCTTCTTCCTGTTGCCAGACAGGTTTTCTTTAAGTGATTGTTTGTTTTTCCAGATCAGGCAGAAATCAGGGGGGGGGGGGTGTGGCTTTTAAAATTGAACTCAGCTCTCCACAAATTGTGATTGATCATAGTTAATTCATGATTTAAATAAGAGTGAAGTTCTCATGAAGAACTTCCCTTTAATTAATGAAATTATCCTTTTAAAATGTGGTTTTATAATCTCTGTTCTCTGAGATAGATTTTGTTTTCTAATATTTAAAAATGATCTGACTCGCTTGAGTGAGAGAAGTAATCCTTAAAGAGGGAAATACTTCTTTCAAAAGCAGGGTCCTGGTTTTAGCCAATTGCAGCCACAAGGAGGAACAGTGAGTAGAAAGGGCAAAAGATACTTAAGTGGAAGTGAAAAATATACATTTTTATTTATCACAAACTGATTGTAAGTTCACTGCAGAGTGTCTGAATTTAAAAATATATTTTTATCTTTGATAACATTTCTTCCCTTTTATAATTATCTGAATGAGCTTAACATGTTTTGTATAATATGTAGCATCTAGTGTATGTATTTAATATGTTATGTATGCCAACTGAATGCATCTTTAAAAGTTCCACCCCACGCTTACTTTGAGGAAAGTTCAGTATTCTGTGTGCTGTACAGAGCCATGCAGGGAACTGGGCTGTGCTGAAGTGGCTCATTGTGAGCTCCACAGCAGTGTAGCTTTAAGATGGAGGTGGGCAGCGCTTCATGACGCAGGAATAATCCTGAAAGGATGCTTCAAAACTCCAGGCTGGAGCCAGGCAGCGCGTGTGTCTGGGCTGGAGCTGCAAGGATCCACGCGTCTGGCTGGACCAAGTGTCGAGAGACGCTTCGACTGCAGAATAAAACATTTCTGAGAAAAAATCTTATTTTACCTGGTCACTAGGTTTGGAAGCATTTAACCACGGCTGTCTGCTTGCAGCTCAGTGCGCTGCTGAGCGGAGCCAACTTGAGGTGAGAAGCGTTTGGAGAAGACATCTGCTGCGCTGATTGGTTTTTATCTGAGGCAAAACTTTCAAAGTAGCGCCATGGCACGTTTCATTGAACCTTTTCTTTTCTTTTCGGTCATCTTCAACCCAGTTCTCACTGATTCTCTCACTGAGGAAATTGATGTTTTGGTGTTTTTGCCACAGAACAACTCTTTTCTGTTTTCACATGCAAGAGTCGCACCAGCGATCCGTTACGCACAGGACAGGCTGAGGGCAGAATATCCTGGCTTCCACTTTAACATTCACTTTGAGAACTCCGACTCGGCCAACCACGCTGTGTTCACGCTGGCAGACAGGCCGTGTGGCCAGAAACCGGACCTTATCCTCGGCCCAGTACGTGAGTACGAGGCGGCAGGTGTGGTGAGGCTCGCATCCCACTGGAAAATCCCGGTGATTTCTGCAGGTGCTCTGGCCACCGCCTTCAAGAACAAGGAGACGGAGTACTCTCACCTGACTCGGGTCGCCCCGTCCTACGTTAAAATGGCAGAGACCTTCACCGCGATGTTCGAGCACTTCACCTGGAAAAGCGCACTGCTGCTCATAGAAGACGACATGAGGGAGCGGGACTGTTACTTCACTTTGGAGGGAGTCTACCATCTGATGGACGACTATAATGTTGAATTTGAAATAATTCATGAAGGGGTCCCTTTCAAAGTTGAAGACATCTTCAAGACTAATCAGGGCACTGAAGGTAAAGCAGCTTTAAGTCTTAATTCAAACTGTTTAGAAAATAGTTTTTGAAATAAGCTGACCATTTCAGAAATGACTATTACAATATCGAAACGCTGAGATTAATTCATATCTGTTACTATTTATAATCTAATACAAATATTGACATTACATTAAAAAAAATTCTGATTGCTGGGTTCATCATACATAGCAAGCAGTTCAAAATCCAAAAAAGGTCTAAACACCCAAATTAAACTTAAGTTTCTAAAAAATGAAATAATTACAAAGGCAGTCCAAGTACAACAGTAGTGTGTATTAAATGAACAACCCCCCCTCCCAAGATTTACCAGCCTGTAGAATCATCTTCCGCCAAAGTAGCTCTCAGTAATGTGCTGTCTGACTTTATCAGCCTCTCACACTGTTGAGGAGGTAATTTCACCCACTCTTCTTTTCAAAATGGTTTCAGTTCACTGAGAGTTGCAGACATTTATCTACAAACAGCCCTCCTGATGTCCCACCAATGTTTCAGTCAGGACTTTCAGTGGGCCATTCTAACACTTATATTTGTTTATTGCTTGTGGTAGTTTTGCTGTGTTTTTGGTCACTAACCTGATGCTGAGAGAGTTTAAGCCAGGATTTAACTATTGGACATATGATCTCACATTTGGCCACAAAATACAGAGGCATACTGAGTTCATGGTTGACAGACTGCAAGGTGCCCAGGTTCTCTGGCTGCAAAACATACTCAAATAATCATCCCTGCATAAGGTTTCACAGTTTGGATGAAACGTTTCTGCTGATATTGTGGGTTTTTGGTTTGCTCCAGCTGTCCTGGGAATTGGTGTCATTTGTCCAAGGACAGTGTTCCAGTTGACTTGTAGTTTTTTCAGATGCAACTTTACAAACACGAAGCATGCTGCTACGTTCTTTTAAAAGAGGTGAGGGTTTATCTGTGTGCACGTTCTGTGGTAGTTAGGTGATTCATATCTCTAAATATTCCTAATGTGCAAGATGCATAAATGTACTGAACTCATGTAGTGCCTTTCCAGTGATACCAACCTCTCAAAGCACTTAACACTAGTGCCACATTAACACACAACCCCCCAGTGCATCAGTAGGCAATCAGTACATCAACAGGTGGCAGGAGGAAGCTGGAATTGAACACACAACATTCAGATTGCAAGACAACTTCTCTTCCCACTAAGCCACAGTCACCTGCTGTTGTTCAACAGTTCATGAAACATTGGCTAAAAATGTGGTGATCAGTTGTGATTGCTGGGCTGACACAGATGCTAGTGATACTTGTTAAATGTCAAGCAACACAAAACCCCAAAAATCTTTGATCATAAACATTTTACTATTAAATAACCTAGACTTGTTAAGAACCCCTGTGGCTCCTTTAACATTAACATGAATGTGTATCTCATAGCATGCAATTGTCTAGGGATCACTAACCTTTTCGAAACAGAGAGCTGCTTTGAGGATGC
Source organism: Girardinichthys multiradiatus (assembly GCF_021462225.1). NCBI lineage: Eukaryota > Metazoa > Chordata > Actinopteri > Cyprinodontiformes > Goodeidae > Girardinichthys > Girardinichthys multiradiatus. The sequence goes on along the minus strand of NC_061805.1, from coordinate 435,780 downwards.
TGAGGAATATGTAGACCTACTTGTCGAATAAATATATTTTGTATGTAAATATTTTCTTTGTAAGTGGACAGGGAATATGTTCTTTTTGTGTATCCATTAAAAAGGCAAAGTCAATAATTGTAGGGAAACCTGTGTTACTCTGGGCTGCACGTTGATGCAGTTGGTAGCACTGTTGCCTTGCAGCAAGAAGGTCCTGGGTTCAATTCCCAGGGGTCTTTCTGCATGGAGTTTGCATGTTCTCCCTGTGCATGTGTGGGTTCTCACTGGGTACTCCGGCTTCCTCCCACAGTCCAAAAAGATGGTTTGGTTAATTGGTCTCTAAATTGCCCTTAGGTGTGTGTGAATGGTTGTTTGTCCACCCTGTGATGGACTGGTGACTCATCCAGGGTGTACCCCACCTCCTGCCCATAGACTGCTGGAGATAGGCACCAGCTTCCCCACGACCCACTATGGAAGAAGCAGTATAGAAGATGACTGACTGACTGTGTCACCTTTATATGCTGCAGTGAAACCTGCATGTTGGCCAGTCATAATAAGACTCCAGTCTAAAGTCACACACAGCAGTTTTTCCTATGATAGATTTCTCTCGAAGATGTACTTAATCACCTGTGAAGCATTTAATACTTAGTGAGGCCTTCTTTTGCACGATTTACTGTGTCAGTGTGACATGACATGACATGACTGTGGTTCTGCTGAGGTGAAATGTAAGTCCACGTTGGTTTCATTACGGCCTTCAGGTCATCTGCATTGTTGGGTCTGGTGTTTCTCATCTTCCTCTTGACTATTCTCCATAGATTCTCTATTGCCCTTTTTGCACTTGTCTCTACTAGCGGTTCGCTGCAGTTTGACTCGTTTTTTGGGCCTTTCCATTACTAACAGTTACGTTAAACCGTTACTATTTTTAGTACCTGCTTGCTTGTGGCTCCAATCTTTCCAACTCAAACTGAAAATGCGATGTCAGAAGACTGTCGATCATTGATTGGTTAAGGCGCGGCGTCGCATTTCAGTAACTAATATTTTACTGTTAATCATTTTATGCTGAGCTTATTGTGTATATCACCACTATTATAGCAAAGTACCATTATGTAGCATTAGCTTGCTCTCACACATCCTCTATTTCATATCCTTCTTTCCTTTTTATATGGCATGGCATCCCTCTCATGATTTGGGGGTGTTTGGTTTTGGGGTTTTTCTCTTATTATGATTATGTTTTCCAAGTTGTTGTGTTTTGGATCCTGTTTCTGTTTATAGTTTTAGAGGTGGTGCTGTAGTTTATGTTTGTTTTCTTGTGGTTGTTTTCAGTTCATAGTGCTTTCTGGTTTATGTTCTGTTACAGTTATGTTTCTTAGGTTTGATTAGATCCTTGAATTTCTGTTTTGTTCCAGCCATTTTTCGTTTTCACTCCCTGCCTCTGTCAGCCAGCAATCAGCTTCATTTGGTCCACCTGCACCATGTAATCACTCTCCGTGTTTCACCTGCACAATGCTCCATATATACACTGCTGTTCTGTTTACTCGTCACAGAAACATTATCTCGGTTCACACCAGTTGTTGTGCCAAGCCTGTTTGTTTGTTAAATTAAAGATTTTTACTCATTACGCTGCACTGCTTCCTGCCTGTCTACATTTTTGGGTCCACTCGCCTGACATCTCACTCCTGTACTTATCCACAATTCTTCAGGTCTCACTGCCCAGAGCCTTCTTTGGTTTTCTTCTTTCACTTTGAGTCTGACAAGAGCCATAAATGGACCAGCAGTCTAGGCTGTTGTCGTGTTTACGTCTCTAAAAATCACTTCAGACCTTGGGGCCACCTTGCTATTAACAACCGCGCCCCCATTGAGATGATACTCAGTTGTAATGGAAAATGAATCAAACAGTGTTAAATTGACCTAGTCCGACCTGACCTGAGTAGATTAGGTACTAATGGAAAAGGGGCATATGGGGTTCAGGTCAGGCCAGTGTGCTGTACAATCAACCACAGTAACACCATTGTCACTGAACATGCTTTTGGTACCTTTAGCAGTGTGGACAAGTGCCAGGTCCTGCTGGAAAATGAAATCAGCTTTTCCATAAAGCTTGTCAGCAGAAGGAAGCATGAATCGCTCTAAAACATCCTGGCAGATAGCTGCGTTGACGGTGGATTTCAAAAAACCACAAAATCATCACTAACTGTGGAAACTTCACACTGGACACTACACTTCAGCAACTTGGGTTCGGTTCCTCTCCGCTCCTCTTCCGGACTCTGGGAGTTTGATTTCCAAATGAATTACAAACTACTTTCCACTAAAACAAGGACGTTGGACCACTGACCAACAGTCCAGTTCTTTTTCTCCTTAGCCCAGGTAAGTTGCTTGACATGAGTAACACATTGTCTCCCATAGAATCCCTCTTTGTGTAGTGGCTCTTAATGCGCTAACTCCACCTTAAATATTTCAATATTAGTTTTACTTTTTGAAATGAAAAGTGAACTTTTTTCAATATTCAATTTTTTAAAACTGTGGTTGTAAAAGCTGTTGCTTCAAATAAATCACAAATAATTTTTTTCTTTCTTACAGAGCTCCATGGTGACAGATGCTATTTTTAAAACATGACCTGTGAGTAATTTAATTGGTTCCTGAGGGCAGCCTGTTGCCCACAGACACTGTGTTGGCTACCTGTTGGCTGTGTAACAAAAAAAGAACAGTTGCAGTTGGTTGTCAGCAGGCAGTTTAAGTACATGATCAAAAACATGCTTGCTTTTAATTATATGATACTATGACAAATGTGTTTCAAATTTGGATGAAAACTTAGTTGCAGATTCAGATTCCTAGTTTCGTTGAGTTTGGAAACATAAAAGAGCATGACAGAGTGTGTCTGCCCCCACTGATTAGATTTCTGCTGGCAGCAGTTTGTTTGATCTTATCACACAAGCAGAGGTTAGCTGAGATGATGTCTTATTAAATAAACATCATCTGTGCATTCATCATCGCTTTGTGCTACTGCGTCATGTTAATGATGTTGCACACTGTGCTGCTTTACTGTGAGATTGACATCTTGTAATGAAACACTCTCACTAATTTTCTGTATCTGCACCCTTCTGTTCAGGGTCAAAGGGGGGGCTGGAGTTTATCCAAGCAGAATTTAAGCTGTTTGCTACCAGGGTATCTGGTCTAAGATTTAAGGGTATTTTTAGCTTTGTACTAGAGGTTTCAGACATAGAGGTTCAGATGTCTGTACATGTTAAAATTTGGACACATCAACAAGCATATCTGAAATATGATGTACCAAAGGTAAGCCTACCATTTATTTAAGAAATGTTAGATTGAATGTGTTAATCACATGTTTATTCTGTGAACAAAAATACTTTTTTTATCGAAGAATTTTCATAATTATTACACAGTTTCAAATTAAATATTTTGTTTCTAAGATAGCATCTGGTTTAATGTAAACTGAAAGAAAAAAATCAACATTATTAACTAGTGATTTTTCATTTTTATTTCTTTAAACCTGTCATAAAGAAACATACAATTCCCTTGAGTATAGTGGGACATTATACATTACAAGTTAAGAAGTGGAAAATGTTTTTTGTTTTTCAATAGCAATTTATGGATGTACAATAAACTGCTAGCAGTGCAGAACTGTTTGAGAGTGCAAATATGTTTAAGTACAATCATAAAGTAGTGCAAATCAACTTCGATCTTTTCTCTGTCTTCAAGAGATGCCTACAAAAATGGTGACCCAACTTACTGTTGTATATACATATTGTCTGTGTTATTGAACTTTAAAGGCAATCCTTATATTTTGTATTATTTTGCTCTTTAATAAAATATTAAATTGTTCTGTTGCATTGCACTACTCTACAATTTAATATTGATTCACCATGGCACAGTGTTAAAAACAGTTATCAGGTTTTCATCTTGTTTTTTTCTTCTAAAATGTCATTTAGTTAATTTTGTCAGGCTTCAGTCACATTACTTGACCCACATGCAAGGACCAGACAGGAAACAATGATCAACAAGTAGTTTAGTTCAGTTCAGTTAAGTTATCCTGGTTTCTTATAGCAGGTTGGATCTGAGGTGAGGAGGAGCGAAATTATCAAAAGTAAGAGGTAATGCGAGTTAATTCAAATGTATGTCTTATAAGCTCCCAAGCCGTGGACATGATCGAGGAAGGCTCTGCTCATTTTGGATGTAAGTAGTTGGGTGTGGAAATAGCAGTCGGGTGGCAGTGGCTTGAACTCTGAGATGTTTCAAGGCTGAGGTGTGGGAAAACACTGAAAAGTGGACAATCAGGTAGCATCTGAGGAAACCAGGGCTGCGAGGGATAATCTGGGAGGCTGGAAGGTAATCAGGTAATTTTTCACGAAGGAGAAAGTGATTTCAGAATCGCTTCATCTCAGGAGGCAAGTATCCGTAGGTTCTGGTCTTCTGAGCTCCGTCGTGGGTCCCTGTCTCCCACGTTCTACTGTGGTTCCCTGTCTTCCAAGGTCTGCCATGGATCCCTGTTTTCCGAGGTCCACCCTTGATTCTCTACACCTTTCAATCAGCCTCCTGGTAAGGTTCTCCGTAGGTTCTCCTAGTTCCATGGTCGACCTCCAGACAACGTTCTTTGTGGGTTTTCCCAGTTCCCTGGTCGACCTCCAGACAAGGTTCTTCGTGGGTTTACCCAGTTCCCTAGCCAACCTCAGAAAAGGTTCATGTGGGCTCCCCTAGACCACTGGTTCACCTCTAGACTTCTTGTGCCGCTGGCTTCAGACTTTCTGTGCCACTTAGTGTGCCAAGGGTCTCCAGACCTCCTTCGCTGTTGCTGGCTGTCAGACCTTTTTTAGTGTTGCCGGTCTCCTTGGCCTTATATCTGCCACTGGCAATCTCCAGACCTCCTTCACCGTCAGCAACCTCCAGATCTCCTTCATCATCGCCGGCGTCCAGATCTCAGTACCTTCTCGGGACGACCACCCAGTCGCCCCCAGAATTCACACCTCATGTTCCTGATCTCCGTCAAGGGTTCTCCTGGCTTCCATGGCGCTTTTCAGAATTCTGCCAAGGGTTTTTCAAGCTTCCGATCTGTTCTCCAGAGCTCTGTCAAGGGCTCTCCCGGGACCAGACTCCTGAACTCCTCTGTAGGTCCCAGTGTTCCGAGCTCCACTATGGGTTACTGTCTCCTGAGCTCTACCCTTGACTCTCCACGCCTCCCAGATGACCTCCTGGTAAGGTTCTCCATGGGTTCTCCCAGTTACCAGGTCGACCTCCAGACAAGGTTCTTCATAGGTTCGCTCAGTTTCTTAGCCAACCTCAAGGCAAGGTTCTTCATGGGCTCCCCCAGACCACTGGTTGACCTCTAGACTTCCTGTGCTGCAGACTCCCTGTTTCACTTAGTGTCTCGCGGGTCTCCAGACCTCCTACGCTGTCGTCGGCTTTCAGACCTTGTTCAATGTCGCTGGCCTCCTTGGGTTCATATCTGACACCGGCAACCTCCAGACCTCCTTCGTCATCGTAGGATCTCAGTGCCTTCTCGGGACAACCTCTCGGTCAAACCCCAGAACTTTGTGGCTCCTCGGAACGTCCTCCCCGTTATTCCTCGTTTCTATACCTGTGATTCTCTCCGTTGACCTGCTTGTGTTTCTGCCCTTGTTCCATTTCAGTCTGACTATTGGTTTGATGATGAAAGTCAAACTGATTGCAGTTTTTGGTACTAAAGCAGCACAGACATAACCTACTCTGCGTGTTAACTCTTGAAATGGAACCAGGACAGCAATAGTGTTTTACAATGGTGTTATTTGGAATCTTGTGTTGAGATCTGTATATTCCAAGGGCCTCTTCTGCAAAGTGCGACTGCAACATGTCAAATGTGCTACTACAGCAGGTCTGGCAGATTCCCCATTTTGGCTTAGCTGGGAAATTGGTGATTTAATAATCCACTTTTCCAGAACGCAAACATTCTCTGGAGTCAAAGCATCTCTGGTGTTCCTCTAGGGTAAAAGTTGGGTGTGACTAATCTGCATCAGTTTTTCTGCATCAGAGACACTACTGACTTGGAGAAAACATCAACTACCTGGTAATGGCTTGGATTGTTCAGAAATTGTGTTTCTAAAAGATTCTATGGGATCAAACTGGCCTTATTACTCTGTCATGTTTGACTTTGACTGACGTTTCTTGACCTACATGCAAGAACCAGAAAGGAAATGGTTGATGAAATGGTAAGGGTAGTTATTTTCCAGAAAAGTATATTAAAAATTAGATATTTTTTCCAGTATGCCCTGTCCAAAATTGGTCTATATGTCCCCCCCCCCCCACACACACACACACACACTCAAGTCTATTTTCACATTGTGAATGGGATACAGTGGTTGCTAACCTCGTGTAGCTACGCTAGACAAAATGAACTCTTGTCGTGACCACTGATTACCCAGCGCAGGGGAAAGAAAAAACACACAACCTCAAGTGTAGATTAGAAATAAAACCCCTCCCCCACTCAAGTCGATTTTCACATTGGGAATAGGATGGAGTAGACGCTAACCTCGTGTAGCTACGCTAGTCAAAAAACTGTTGTTGTGACCACCGATCACCCAGCGCAGGGGAAAGAACAAAAAACCACCTCTAGCTTAGATTAAAAACACAAACACAAACACCACTCAAGTCGATTTTAATATTTGACTGGTCAGGTTTATGGGATTTGTCCGCTTCAGTGCATGATTTATTTACAATATGATGCATCATAATAATAATAATAATAAAATAAAGTTTTTAAAAAAGTTATCAAACTCACCGCATGAGAAACTGAAAGGTATTCCGGCACACTTCGATGCCTCGATGGAATAAGTTGTCCTGGGGTGTTTTCTTTCCTTGGTGTCTTCTTGTGGTCATTGCTGAAGTTTCTAGCGTATGCCAGTTTGCTTCGAGATGTCCGATTATTCTCATGTCCTGCCACTCCCTTTCTGCTGCTAAAGAATCCATCCACATGTTGTACATGAGCTCTAGAGAAAGTTTGCGGCTACAGGACTGTATCCCAAGTGAAGAGTTCTCCTTTCTTCTTCCATAGCATTTACAGTCAAAGTTACATATCTTCTCCATTTCTCTGTCTCTGTTTTCCTCGAATGTTGTGATAGCAATGGCTTCTGATATCTTACGTTCTAGCTCCTCAGCCGAGCAGTCCAAAGTTTTCTTCCTCATCCTCGTCTTGGGTTGAAAACAGCTGCAACTAGGAATGTTCCCCAAAGTAATGCAGTCGCTATCATCTTCCACTTCATCTCCTTCTGATTCACAATCTGAAGAGTGTCCGGCGGCGGTGGTACTGCTGAACATGTACTCCCACAGCGAAGTGCTGTAACAGCCACGATTCAGTTCGTTTGCAACACGTTGAGCTGGGTCCATTGTTAAGAAACACATTATTTTTCATAGGAGCTGTTAAGTAGCCACGAGGTTTCTTGAAGCATGCTAGTTATTGGTCGACAAGCAGAACAAAAGCCAGCGTGGAGCCAAACAAAACCGCTACAGAAATGAGCTGAGGCTTTTCCCCTCCCCAAAATGTAAATATCAGCTGGCTGAGTTTTAGGCTGAAAACAAGCCCAGTTTAAACACAAAATTTACCATTTTAAAATCTCCGAAATTGTCATGTATAGAACTGAGTGGATACTTCATAATTTCAACTTGCACATTTTGCAATAAAAGGAAAATCACTATTTTTCTCAGAAATTGACGGTTTTTCCTCATTGTAAAAACAGCAATTTTACCAAAATGTGCACGGTACTAATGAATGCAAGGTGTATTAAGTGGCAACTGCAGCTCAATATAGTACATCTGTGTATCTGTTGACACCTGAACGGGCCACAAACAAAAGAGGGGTCCACCTGGTCCAAACGAGCACACCAACGAGAGTCATCCCAGAAGAAAACAGTCCCAACCCCCCAATGAATTACGATCTCAACCCCATGAGCCCCCCACCCCCCATGAAACCCAACATAAATTTCCCCACTGCGCCACCCCCAACCAGGACACAGATATCAAACACATGCCCCCGAACCCAAATACCATGAATCCCCTCTCCACAGGGGGACAACCCCACAGATGAGCACCACCCCCACAACCCCCGTCTAGCACCGGCAATCATGCCACGTTCAAAGTCACTTAAATCACCTTTCTTCCCCATTCTGATGCTCGGTTTGAACTGCTGCAGATCGTCTTGATTATGTCTACATGCCTAATGCATTGAGTTGCTGTCATGTGATTGACTGATTAGAAATTTGCGTTAACAAGCAGTTGGACAGGTGCACCTAATAAAGTGGCTGGTGAGTGTGCGTATATATGTGATATATATATACTGTATATATACAGGGGTTGGACAATGAAAGTGAAACACCTGTCATTTTAGTGTGGGAGGTTTCATGGCTAAATTGGACCAGCCTGGTAACCAGTCTTCATTTATTGTACATTGCACCAGTAAGAGCAGAGTGTGAAGGTTCAATTAGCAGGGTAAGAGCACAGTTTTGCTCAAAATATTGAAATGCACACAACATTATGGGTGACATACCAGAGTTCAAAAGAGGACAAATTGTTGGTGCACGTCTTGCTGGTGCATCTGTGACCAAGACAGCAAGTCTTTGTGATGTATCAAGAGCCACGGTATCCAGGGTAATGTCAGCATACCACCAAGAAGGACAAACCACATCCAACAAGATTAACTGTGGATGCAAGAGGAAGCTGTCTGAAAGAGATGTTTGGGTGCTAACCCGGATTGTATCCAAAAAACATAAAACCACGGCTGCCCAAATCACGGCAGAATTAAATGTGCACCTCAACTCTCCTGTTTCCATCAGAACTGTCCATCAGGAGCTCCACAGGGTCAATATAATCGGCCGGGCTGCTATAGCCAAACCTTTGGTCACTCATGCCAATGCCAAATGTCGGTTTCAATGGTGCAAGGAGCGCAAATCTTGGGCTGTGGACAATGTGAAACATGTATTGTTCTCTGATGAGTCCACCTTTACTGTTTTCCCCACATCCGGGAGAGTTACGGTGTGGAGAAGCCCCAAAGAAGCGTACCACCCAGACTGTTGCATGCCCAGAGTGAAGCATGGAGGTGGATCAGTGATGGTTTGGGCTGCCATATCATGGCATTCCCTTGGCCCAATACTTGTACTAGATGGACGCGTCACTGCCAAGGACTACCGAACCATTCTTGAGGACCATGTGCATCCAATGGTTCAAACATTGTATCCTGAAGGCGGTGCCGTGTATCAGGATGACAATGCACCAATACACACAGCAAGACTGGTGAAAGATTGGTTTGATGAACATGAAAGTGAAGTTGAACATCTCCCATGGCCTGCACAGTCACCAGATCTAAATATTATTGAGCCACTTTGGGTTGTTTTGGAGGAGCGAGTCAGGAAACGTTTTCCTCCACCAGTATCACGTAGTGACCTGGCCACTATCCTGCAAGAAGAATGACTTAAAATCCCTCTGACCACTGTGCAGGACTTGTATATGTCATTCCCAAGATGAATTGATGCTGTATTGGCCGCAAAAGGAGGCCCTTCACCATACTAATAAATTATTGTGGTCTAAAACCAGGTGTTTCAGTATAATGTATATATAATATGTATGTAATGTCAGTTTTTATTTACGCACTTATACCAACCATAATCGGAGAGTTTGTAATTTAAATATCATGAGACCTTAAAATTAACTTTACTTTGAAAAACCAACACTGCCAGCTCCTTGCCTGCGAAGCTGCTACAGTTGTTCGTAGAGGGAGGCGAAGGAATTCCACATCCTCCGTTCCTGCTCTGTTCCGTTCCGACCAACGGGGAAACTCCAATGTTATGTTAATTATTGAGAACAGTTCCACAACATTCTTCGTTACGTTTTCTGATACATTTTGAATGGCACTACACCCCCCCATCGGCAGCCCACCGCCACAATTTAAAAGAAATTCTAGAGGAATCCCTGGGACAGACACCACCGAGCACTGTACTTACAACGAACCCCAGACCCCACACCAAGATGGGACAAACCCACCCGGCAAGCAGTGCCCTGGCGGCACACACCTGGGGCCGGCAGTACCCACCATTCCCCCCCAACCAGACATATACATCACCACCACTGCCATGACAACCCAGTGAGAAACACTAACCAACTCACCTCCACCGTCACCACTCAGCCGATCCAAATACCAGCGGCCTTGTATTCAAAAAGAGGACACAACCCTCCCTAGTCTGTCTTACTGATTGGGCTCATCAGGATTTATAGATAAGTAAAGCTGAGTATCATCAGTGTAACAGTGAAAATTTATCCCATGCTGGTTGATAATTTTACCTATTGGAAGCATATATATAGTGAAGAGAATTGGCCCAAGCACTGAATCCTGTGGTACTCCACAATTAACCCTGGAGTTTAAAGATCACTTATCATTTACATGAACAAATTGGAATCTGTTAGACAAATAAGATTTAAACCAGCCTAGAGCTGTTCCCCTGATCCCTACAGCATGTTTCAGCCTTTCTAAGATCATAAATGTGGCATGATAAATGCTCAATGGCAAATGCATTACTTGCTTGCAAAGCCATTCATAACCGCTGAAGGGTCTTTCTTTTTTACCAATGGAGTGGGCACTTCTAAACGGTACATTCAGCTTTTCATGCTGGACTGTTTTCAGGCTGCCCAGAGCCCTCATAGCAGCAGTTTTCTCCAGGGCCACAGTTCCTTGAATGATGGATTTCACCTCCTTTAGAAGATTCGTGGTCCTTGATGTTGTCCTACTTAATTTGTTTTGTGCCTAAAATAAGTCTTGTTGTACAAAGGCACATGCAATCAACAGTTGGAACAAATGTTGACTGGCTGCTGTCATCAAACACAAGCATAACTCAGTCGCGTAACTCGCCATTGTCAATTATTTTCCATTTCTCATGTTAAAAAACACTGTTCAACTTTGGGTTCTTCCATTGACTCCTCTTGAGAAATACAAGTTCTTCTCAAAATATTAGCATATTGTGATAAAGTTCATTATTTTCCATAATGTAATGATGAAAATTTGACATTCATATATTTTACATTCATTGCACACTAACTGAAATATTTCAGGTCTTTTATTGTCTTAATACGGATGATTGTGGCATACAGCTCATGAAAACCCAAAATTCCTATCTCACACAATTAGCATATTTCATCCGACCAATAAAAGAAAAGTGTTTTTAATACAAAAAACGTCAAATAATCATGTACAGTTATGCACTCAATACTTGGTCGGGAATCCTTTGGCAGAAATGACTGCTTCATTGCGGCGTGGCATGGAGGCAATCAGTCTGTGGCACTGCTGAGGTCTTATGGAGGCCCAGGATGCTTCGATAGCGGCCTTTAGCTCATCCAGAGTGTTGGGTCTTGAGTCTCTCAACGTTCTCTTCACAATATCCCACAGATTCTCTATGGGGTTCAGGTCAGGAGAGTTGGCAGGCCAATTGAGCACAGTGATACCATGGTCAGTAAACCATTTACCAGTGGTTTTGGCACTGTGAGCAGGTGCCAGGTCGTGCTGAAAAATGAAATCTTCATCTCCATAAAGCTTTTCAGCAGATGGAAGCATGAAGTGCTCCAAAATCTCCTCATAGCTAGCTGCATTGACCCTGCCCTTGATAAAACACAGTGGACCAACACCAGCAGCTGACACGGCACCCCAGACCATCACTGACTGTGGGTACTTGACACTGGACTTCTGGCATTTTGGCATTTCCTTCTCCCCAGTCTTCCTCCAGACTCTGGCACCTTGATTTCCGAATGACATGCAGAATTTGCTTTCATCCAAAAAAAGTACTTTGGACCACTGAGCAACAGTCCAGTGCTGCTTCTCTGTAGCCCAGGTCAGGCGCTTCTGCCGCTGTTTCTGGTTCAAAAGTGGCTTGACCTGGGGAATGCGGCACCTGTAGCCCATTTCCTGCACACGCCTGTACACGGTGGCTCTGGATGTTTCTACTCCAGACTCAGTCCACTGCTTCCGCAGGTCCCCCAAGGTCTGGAATCGGCCCTTCTCCACAATCTTCCTCAGGGTCCGGTCACCTCTTCTCGTTGTGCAGCGTTTTCTGCCACACTTTTTCCTTCCCACAGACTTCCCACTGAGGTGCCTTGATACAGCACTCTGGGAACAGCCTATTCGTTCAGAAATTTATTTCTGTGTCTTACCCTCTTGCTTGAGGGTGTCAATAGTGACCTTCTGGACAGCAGTCAGGTCGGCAGTCTTACCCATGATTGGGGTTTTGAGTGATGAACCAGGCTGGGAGTTTTAAAGGCCTCAGGAATCTTTTGCAGGTGTTTAGAGTTAACTCGTTGATTCAGATGATTAGGTTCATAGCTCGTTTAGAGACCCTTTTAATGATATGCTAATTTTGTGAGATAGGAATTTTGGGTTTTCATGAGCTGTATGCCAAAATCATCCGTATTAAGACAATAAAAGACCTGAAATATTTCAGTTAGTGTGCAATGAATCTTAAATATATGAATGTTAAATTTTCATCATGACATTATGGAAAATAATGAACTTTATCACAATATGCTAATATTTTGAGAAGGACCTGTATTTTTGTTTTCTGCCCGCCGCTTAACATCAGGAATGCTGACATGGACTAACAGCAACTCAGGTGCATTGCTGCCCCCGACAGGTCAGTTGTACAAATTGAACATTGTTTTCTCTATTGTAAACCCGCAACTTCGGCTTGTGTATTGTTCAAATTTACCCTCCACTTCACAAATTTACCCGCATTTGGCCAGTGGCAGCTGCTAATTTATACCCCTGGTTATATGTCCCTACCAGCTTTACATATCTACAGACTGAAATCTTAGCTCGTTCTTCTTTGTTCAAGCTCAGTCAGACTGAATGGAGAGCTGGATGCTGGAACACCCATCTCCCACTAAAATCTTTCTTGGCCTCCAAAGGTTTACTTCCAGGATTGCCCTGTATTGAGCTCCATCTTTTGTCCCATCAACTCTGACCAGATTTCCTGTCTCTGCTGAAGAAACTAATCTACACAGCAGGATACTTCCATGTTTTACAGTAGGGATGGTGTGCTCAGTGTCATGTGAGAAATTTGTTTTCATTAACAACTATCGCATTTCATGTAGGGCAAAAACATAAATTTTAGTCTCATCTGACGAAAGCACTGTCTTCTGTGTGGTTTTAGTGTCCCTCACATAGCTTGTGGCCAAAGAACTAGATACTGTTATCTTTTTTTAGATTTTGTGGCGCTACTGCCCTTTATTCATTAATAGACAGGAAGAAGGGCAGAGAGAGAAGGGAAAACATGCCGTAAATGGCTCTGGTCAGGAATCGAACCAGAGGCAGCTGCCTCAAGGACTCTAGCCTCTGCATATGGTTCCTCTTCTCTTCTACTAACCACAGCTAGCAACTAGAGTAAGAACAGATTAATTTAGACCATTTCAAAACTATATGGTTGATGTTTCTGAATTTTTGCTCTTCCTGTATGAAAAGGTTTCCTTCAGAATCACTGGAGAATGTCTTTCTCACAGTTTTTCTGTTCTTTTTTTTTTTTTTTTAGTTAATGCAATGTCCTGCTTCTTCGTCACTTGTTTAGATCTTGTTGTGTTCTGTCTCTCTGTTGCTCTCCTTTGTTCCAATTCTTCAGTTGTACTCATAAAAAGAAATAAAGTCCAACATGTTTTCTCACGACATTATGTGTTAAAAAGAAAACTTGATTAATGTTACTTCAAACTAAACTTTTTGATTTGTTTTCTTTGGACTACTGACAGGGAGGGGGTTTTGGGGGGTGGGGGGTTGGGGTGGGGTTGTTGTTTACCTCACTGCAGAGCTCAGCTTGGATTGTTCCAGATTTTAGTGCACTTTACAACATGCAGAAAACTCTTTTATGTGAAATTAGAAACAAGATGACACATGGACATAAGGTATGGTGTGTATCAACCATTGCTTTGACTGTATGTCTGTGTTTTAGGTTTTTGAAAAATTTGTAAGGTACCTGATGTGCATGAAAATGATAATGATGAATAATGATCAATGATTAACAATGCTAATGATAAGTGTGACAGCAACTGAAACTTTTCATAAACCTGCAGTTTCTATTCATTGTGGGTGGAGCAGTCTGTTTACAAAACTGAGCTGCCAGTGCCATGTCAGAGATGTAGGATTTTTAGTAATGTTTATGATGTACCCTCACCAAAGTAGAATATAAACCCTAAGTTGGCCCTAGGGACCTAAGCTCACAGACCCCTACCCACTGATACTCATGAATCCAACTTTAACTACATCCACATGCTGAAAATGCTGTTAAAAAGAATGCCTTTTGTCTTAGCAATGTGAAAATTTGATAGAAACGTAAAACTGAAAAGTCATCTACATGAAGGAGGCTGTTTGTGTCACTGAAAAGTTGTTAGGGTTGATATTTGACTTTTGACATACTTGTTTAGGCTACATTTAGACAAAATGTATAGATTATTGACATCTACTTTTCTACTTGTATTTTTGGGCAAAATAAGGACAATGATTAAATGACCAGAAATAACAAAAAAAGACAAATGCATGGATGTCTGGGGTAACGACTTCATCTAAAGGAGCCAAATCTCCTACAATAGACCACATCCACAAAACCCTTATAGTAAAAAATCATTTTTAGGGTTATAATTCCTGCTCCTGTAGATTCCTGGCTCTTGTAATTCTTATGTTCATTAAAAACCACAACACCTCATATTACTGACATCATAGAGTAACAGACCACATTACTAATATCGCAGGTTAAATAAGGGCAATTGGATTTATAAACCTGACACATTCAGGGGAAAAACTCTCTATCTGATGAACTTACATCAACACGTCATACATCAGGGATAAAAATCTTTCAGCCATATTGGTTCCAATTTTCTGGAAATAATCTAAAGCCTTTCCCTAAAACCTTTTTTCCAAATGATACTCTGCCTATAAATGTCTACCTGATTTTGGTCTAGCCTGCTTGTCCTCTCCAGCCTGGCTCCTATCACACTTCCTGTCTCTTTGAAGCATGTCAGTGTTATCAGCTTTAGTGGGGTCATTTTGGACTTGAATGCAACTATGTTTGTTGCCTGTCTTCTATTGTTTGCCTCTCCTTGCAGAGATGAAACAGCTCAGCAAGCCCTTTTACTTGCATTATGGAACAGGCGTAACTTTAAAGAGGTGTTGTTCTGTAGTAGTGCAACCATTTTCTAACTGAAAGAGTTCAGAACGTCATTGCTGTCATTTTCTTTGTCAGATTCCATTAAGTGGAACCCTCTCCCACATGTCTACTGTAGGAACAATCACTTTGTCTTGATCTTTGAAAGAGTCAGGAATTTTTAAAGATGAGGTAAGCTTGAAAAATTGTTTTTGTTTTCTTTCCTGCAATCAAGTTCTAAAATGATCTTTGCCTGATGTCTGCACAAAGTAGAACCCAAATGCCACTTGCTCTGTGGTGGAATTCAGTTCCTCTCTGGCTATATCTGCTTTAGGTCTACAGAAAGCTTGGGAAATGGGGTAAAGCCCCGATCTTGTGATGGAGAAATGAAAAAATAAAACACAAGCTACTAAATTATGTATTAAACTCAATCCAAAAATATTTTTTGAATATGAGCATAAATAAAGTTGAAATAACAGCATAGTTTTTATGATCTAGCTGAAAGAACATCTTAAGGAATCAAATGTGATCTTTTTACATTGATATTGCCTTCATTGTGATAGGACACAGTAAACATAGTTTCACAACAAAGTTCAGAACAAGCTTTGTCATACATAAGTGACAGAAATATATACATGAGTTAATGAATTAAACATAAACATCCAAATGTTTCCAGCATACATCTTAATATCTGACTATTTGACACTGTGAACCTCAAGGCTCAAAATATGTTATATTTGGCTTCTCTGACAGCATGTAAAATGACTAAATATATTTTACACAACAAAACTTCCTTATTTTTTCTTTTCTTACTATAATACTCGGAAGTAGTTGAAATTCATCTGAAGAAAAACAGAATAAATAATTATAACACATTTTAAAGCAATATTTTGGTCAAAATAGACTTTGTAGTTGTTGTTGAGAGGTTTGTTGTCCCATATTTTCCAAGTTTCCAAATAGGGCTTCAAAATACAGCAACTGTATTATTTTTTGCAATAACTGTGTGTAATATGCATATAGCATGAACAACAGCTTGAACTGCAATAAATATTAGCTCATAATTGAAGTAGCTTCCATCCAGGCTCTCTATGGTTGTTATTTGGTCACACTTGTTTAATGAAGCGAAAAAATTGTTTTAAAAAGGAAGGCTACAATTAAATTGTTTTGTTGCTCAAACAGCAGATGTCAGCCAGAAACAACTTTTAAAAAACTGTTTGCTGAGATGAAAATATTGATTTTTCTTTTTCTTTCCAGTTGCTGGAGAGACTACTCATTATCTGTGGTTTATATTTGCTATTAACTCACAACAGAAACACTCTTTTTAGTTCTTTATTTATGGTAGGTCAAATCATTATCACAACATTCTCCAATATCAATATCATATGTTTTCCTAATGTATTGCCCTAGTTTCAAGCAACTTCATAGTTTTGGATCTCCATGGTATTTTGCATTTCATGATTTAAAAATACGTGGGTTTTCTGGACCCCAGGCTTGCCATTTCAGCATCCAGGGTGTTTTATGATGAAGCTCTTGTGAGGTATAAGTAGTAGTTGTGAGGTAAGTATACTGCATCTGATTTCTCAGTGCATTTTCTATTTGTGCAAATTTTATCTTACAGGAGCATTTTGACTGCAATACTTGGTAGACCTTTATACTCCAAATGCTTTGTATTCATTCTCTAAATGCCAATAAGCGATATAATACATGGTGGCAGCCACCTGCCCCTTTGCACCTACAAATGAGTAGCTGAGATGCTAAAGGGACCATAATGACATTAAAAAGGAAACGAGAGAAAAATCTGAATTAATTGCTACTAATATGGTCATTGCAATATGTAACCATAATATTGTGATTGCACATGTAATCGTACTCATCTTATTCCGCTTATCTGAGACTGGGTTGCGGGGGCAGCAGTCTCAGCGGAGACGCACAGACTTCCCTCTCCCCAGACACCCCCTCCAGCTCCTCAGTGGGAAGCCCGACGCGTTACCAGGCCAGCTGAGAGACATAGTCCTTTCAGTGTGTCATGAGCTGTCCCCTGGGCCTCCTCCCGGTGAGACGTGCCAGAAGACTCCTCCCTTGGAAGGTGTCCTGGGGGCATCCGGAAAAGATGCCTGAGCCACCGCCTCTGACTCTTCTCAATGTGGAGGAGCAGTAGCTCTGCTCAGAGCTCCTCAGGGATGGGTGAGCTCCTTACCCTATTTTTAAGGGAGTACCTGGAGGAAGCTCATTTCACCCGCTATTTCACCCGTATATGGGATCTTGTTCTTTCGGTCATGATCCAAAGTTCTACTTGGTAAATCGAGAGCTATGCCGAAAGGCTCTCTTTACCACAACATACCAGTACGGCATTTGCATTACTGGGGCGGCTGCACTGATCTGTCTGTCAATCTCCCACCCCATTTTTCCCTCACTTGTGAACAAGACCCCGAGATACTTGAACTCCTCCACTTGAGACAGAAACTCCCCTCCAACCCGGAGAGGGTGAGCAACCCTTCTCTCGGTGAGAACTTTGGACTCAAAGGAGCTTCTCCTCATCTCCGCTGCTTCACACTCCCTGTGAACCGCCCCAGTGCATACTGTGGGACTTGGCTAGAGGGAGCCATCAGGACCAAGTCACCTGCAAAACAGAGAGTAAAATTCACTGTTCCTCAGACCGGACCCCTCCGCCCCTTGGCTGTGCCTAGAAATCCTGTTCATGAAAGTATTTAACAGGACCAGTGACAAAAGACGGAGTCCAACATTCACCGGGAACAGGTTTGACATGATGCCGGCAATGCGAACCAAACTCCTGTTCTGCTTATACAGAGAGTGTAGAGCTGATCCAGTGTTCCACGACCGGGACAAAACCACACTTCTCCTGAAGCTGAGGTTCAACTATCGGCTGGACTGTCCTCACCAACACTCTGGCATTGCTTTCCCGGGAGGCTGAGGAGCGTGATCCTCCTGTTGCTGGAACACATACCCCAGTCCCCCTTCTTGTGAAGGGGGATCAGCATTCCGGTCTGCCAGTCCAGAGGCATTGACACAGACCACATGCGATGTTGATGAGGTGTGTCAGCCACAACAGCCCCACATCATCCAGAGACTTGAGGTACTCAGGGCAGATCTCATCTACTCTCGAAGCCTTGCCACCATGGAGCTTTTTGACCATTTCGGTAACTGCGGTCTGGGTGATGAGTCCCATTCTGAGTCCTCAGTCTCTGGTTCCACCAGGGAAGATATAACAGTAGGATTGGGATCCTCAAAGTACTCCTTGCAAAGCCAGATAATGTCCCCTGTCGAGGTCAGCAGCTTTCCATCCCCACTGTAAACAGTGTTGCCAAAGCACTGCTTCCCTCTGTTGAGGCGTCGGACAGTTTGCCAGAAATGCTTCAACCTCCTCCCAGGCCTGAGTTTTTGCCTCTGCTCCACCGGGTTCTGGGATTGCATAGCAGAAAAGCTCTCCCGGAGGTGGGAGTTGAATACGTGACTGACCATGGGCTCCGTCAGGAATTCCCCGCAGACCTTCATTATATGCTGGTGCCTGCCAATTCTCTCTGGCTTCCTCCTCTTCCAGTGGATCCAACTCCCCACCAGTTGGTGATCGATGGACAGCATGGCCTCTCACTTCACCTGAGTGTTCGTGACATGAAGGCAAAGGTCCAGAGAGATGATTACAACGTTTATCATCGACCTCCAGCCTAGGGTGTCCTGGTGCCGAGTGCACTGATAAACACACTTATGCTTGAACATGCTGTTTGTTAAGGAGAGTCTGTGACTGGCACAGAAGTCCAAGAACGAAACACCATTCAGGTTCAGATTGGGTTTCAGAGCTCACCCTGTGGCTGGACGTGAGCCCAACTATTTCTAGCCGATATCTCTACCTCACACACAAGCTCTGGCTTATTATTATTATAAAAGGTTAAGTATGTGGTGCAGCACAAATTCGCTTAAATAATCCTGTGTATGCCTTTTAGTATTTAACGTGTTTATCCAGATGTACAGGATGCCGATATATCCCATTGCTAGAGATGTGATTGCCTGTGTTGTTTATTCCTGAGAATGTAACATTAGAATGTAACAAAACCTTGATTTGTCAGTCTATTCAAAACTATACTTTTGCCTCTATTTGTTTTAAAAGAGCTTTGTTCTAAAGATGAGTGCTAAAGGATGATCCTAAGAGTGTCCTGACTTTTCCAATAATTTTAAATGAATGATGGATTTTCTCTTACCTTCCTGTTGACATTTACAGGGAACCAGTATTTTTAGATAAACGGAGCTGATGGTATTTCACAGATTCTCACTTTGTCACTTCAACAATTACACCTTTTTTAAAGGGGTCCAAGTCCTAATTAGCAGAGCTGAACCACGCCATCTCCATCTCTTAATTTAAACAAGGGTTAATAAACCCACTTCCCACAATATTTGATATGCATTGTCATTTTTGCCATAAATAAAATGTTAGGAGTATTGTTGTAATTATCATATAAGCCCAAGGAGTTCATCATCATTAATGTTTCCTTATAAGACTGTTACCAGTGACAGTTGTTCATGCATCAATAACATTGAGAACTGGCAAAGGACTGCCTGAGGGTGGAGTCCTTTAAAATAAACTGAATGACGAACAAAAAATACAGGTCCTTCTCAAAATATTAGCATATTGTGATAAAGTTCATTATTTTCCATAATGTAATGATGAAAATTTGACATTCATATATTTTACATTCATTGCACACTAACTGAAATATTTCAGGTCTTTTATTGTCTTAATACGGATGATTTTGGCATACAGCTCATGAAAACCCAAAATTCCTATCTCACAAAATTAGAATATTTCATCCGACCAATAAAAGAAAAGTGTTTTTAATACAAAAAACGTCAAATAATCATGTACAGTTATGCACTCAATACTTGGTCGGGAATCCTTTGGCAGAAATGACTGCTTCAATGCGGCGTGGCATGGAGGCAATCAGCCTGTAGCACTGCTGAGGTCTTATGGAGGCCCAGGATGCTTCGATAGCGGCCTTTAGCTCATCCAGAGTGTTGGGTCTTGAGTCTCTCAACGTTCTCTTCACAATATCCCACAGATTCTCTATGGGGTTCAGGTCAGGAGAGTTGGCAGGCCAATTGAACACAGTGATACCATGGTCAGTAAACCATTTAGCAGTGGTTTTGGCACTGTGAGCAGGTGCCAGGTCGTGCTGAAAAATGAAATCTTCATCTCCATAAAGCTTTTCAGCAGCATGAAGTGCTCCAAAATCTCCTGATAGCTAGCTGCATTGACCCTGCCCTTGATAAAACACAGTGGACCAACACCAGCAGCTGACACGGCACCCCAGATCATCACTGACTGTGGGTACTTGACACTGGACTTCTGGCATTTTGGCATTTCCTTCTCCCCACAGACTTCTCACTGAGGTGCTTTGATACAGCACTCTGGGAACAGCCTATTCGTTCAGAAATGTCTTTCTGTGTCTTACCCTCTTGCTTGAGGGTGTCAATAGTGGCCTTCTGGACAGCAGTCAGGTCGGCAGTCTTACCCATGATTGGGGTTTTGAGTGATGAACCAGGCTGGGAGTTTTAAAGGTCTCAGGAATCTTTTGCAGGTGTTTAGAGTTAACTCGTTGATTCAGATGATTAGGTTCATAGCTCGTTTAGAGACCCTTTTAATGATATGCTAATTTTGTGAGATAGGAATTTTGGGTTTTCATGAGCTGTATGCCAAAATCATCCGTATTAAGACAATAAAAGACCTGAAATATTTCAGTTAGTGTGCAATGAATCTAAAATATATGAATGTTAAATTTTCATCATGACATTATGGAAAATATTGAACTTTATCACAATATGCTAATATTTTGAGAAGGACCTGTAAGATTGGTTCAAACCTGCAGCTATGCTTAGTTAAAGAGAAATTGTTTTTAGTCTCTGAATGCACCACCTTCTTTGGTTCCTAAATAATTTAATTCAGACACTCAGCTGCCATGAAATTTGTGGGTTGCATAACCAATGAGGTGATGCATTAAGTGAAAACCAATTAATGCCTATTAATATGCTAACATGTCACCAAGTGGTCAGGGCAGTTTGCAGACATCCAAACGAATGAAAGAAAAAGAAACATATCAGCAAAAATCATTCCAGCTGCACAGCATCCAAACGCAGAGGGAAAAGTCATCCAAAAAGCTGTTTCAGACTGAAAAGGAGAAATTGAAGTTTTTTTAAAAAGTAAATTTTTAGTTTTACCCACTTTAGCTGGAATAGCTTCAGTGACCTGTATCCTCATTAGCTGAGCCTTGCATATGCCCCTTTTCCACTGGCTCAATTTGGTCCTACTCGACGCCAGTCAGTTCGCTTGGTGAGCGTTTCCATTACAGTTTTTTCCATACCGGTACCTACTTACCGGGGCTGAGTCGGGACTACATGTGACGTGACCAGACTGCTTTTCACTGATTGGCCGTGGGAGGAGGAGAAATTAGAAGGTTTTCGTTGAGACAGTGCAGGGAAAAGTTAATAAAACTCAAGAGCAACTACAATAATATTAAGGGCCACAGTGGCTGGAGCAGGTCAAACATGTAATTTTACCATTTACGGGTCATATACCATGCCTGAAGGGTGACAGAAAAGAAAAAGGACAAATCAACTTTCTGCAGAGCGCTGTATGTAATAACATCCTAAATCAACTGATCACACATAAAATCAACTGTTCAAAGGCACAAACACTTCCCCCAAAACACAGAAAACAAAACCAAATGAAACAACTTGTTTGATTTGGAAATTTATTTACGGTCGTTTAGCGAACCAGCATCTGCAGGAGGAGGGAGCAGGCAGAGAGCAGCTGCCCGTAATCAGACTTCCTGCATCGGACCAAACGAGAGGATGAGCCCGCTGAATCCGCAGAGCACGAATATCCAGCCTAAAACTAACTTCACACATCCTTGTGCTCGTTATTGCCATAGCTGAAAGAAAAACTTCCTCATAAAATATGATGTTACTTGCCTTTAACCCTCATCAAATGTACTTATTAATTTTACAAGATAAAAAATATCATCAATGCTAACATTGTGGAGAGCAATTATCCTCCTGATCTTTTGAAAGATGTCATCCGAACAACTCAAAATGGCATCATATAATAATTTATTCCCCTCAATTTTATCTGCTAAGGTAACCAGAGCTGAATGAAGTTAAAGAAACTCCACCATCCTTCATAAACCTTGAGTTGGTACAGTAGCTGCTCAGGGAGCAGGTACCCAGGAAACTAATCTCTTTCTAAGGCTCAGCCAATGAGGATGCAGGTCCAGCCTGTTGACATTGATTGGCCCACAGGCATTAAGTTGTAGAGTGACATTATGAAGTAAATAGGCCATGGGGGAAAAAAAATCACCCTTATGAAATAAAAGCTGGCTTTTTGAAATAAAAGTTGACTTTTAAAAAATGACATTTTGAAATAAATAAAAAACTGCTGAAATTGCATAAAAATAGCCTCAACACTGTCAACTGCAGTGGGTCTCGACCGGATCAAAGTCGATATCAAAGAAACGGGGACGCTTGCTGGAGACTTTGTGGGTCTAAAGGAGCCAACCACTTCCATATTTTTTGGGACTGCCAGGTAATAAAACCATATTGGGAAGAGATCCACAAACATATTGAAAAAATATTCATTGTAAACATTCCATTCAAATGCGAAACGTTGTACTTGGGCAACCTACAGTTGGTCACATGGACCAATAACGACAAAAAACTGCTGGCTATACTACTGGCAGCCAATAAGAAAGCCATTACAAGGAAATGGCTGAAACCACTGTTGATGAATGGATTGAAATTGTTCACCGGATTTTTTCTATAGAAAAGATTTCTTTTTCCCTCCAAGTTGAAAAAGGAAAATTTTATAAGATCTGGACCAAATGGACTGAGCATGTAAAACCAATTAGATCTGACTTCTGTTGATTGTTCTTGTGAATTATGCGTCCTGCCCTTTTATGTCCTTGTGGTTTTTATTGTCCGAGGTGGTGCAACCCCCAGTCTCTGTTCAACTATGTTCATTTTTGTTATCATTCACAACTAAAATTAGTAATAGTCGGTAAAAGAAAATACCAGAAAGGCAGTATGGACAAAATCATTTGGACTCTCAGCTTATATCCTCATGTACGACCTTTAATGGGTAAAACTGTAATTAATGAAAGTGATGGAATCTGTCTTTGTAAATAAAAAAATAATTAGAAAAAACAAATAGCCTCAACAATAATTTCAATTATTAGGTAAAAATTTTAGATGAAAATTATTTTATATTATAAAGCTGACTTGTAATGGAAAATGAAATATATTTCATAATAATGAGCTGAGAATTTAATATGCATTCAATTATTTCACAATTTCATTGTCACATTAAATCATTATCTATTATTTATTGATGTAGATACTTATTTCATAATTTTTCATTTATTTATTTAATTTTGAACACTTTGGCATTCCATATCTTGCATGTCAAGTTACCCCACAGCTTCCCATTGAGATCAAGATCACTTCTCAGCTTGGATGTGGTGGATTTACTGATGGGTTTTGGGTAATGGTGATGGTTTCACATGCAAGGTTTTTTTTCTGCAGTGCTTGGTTTAAGTTAAGCAAGTCTTCTTTTCTGTTGTCCAGATAATTCAGTTTTAGACTCATCAGACCAAAGAACATTACGCCAGAAATATTGGTCTTTGTCTGCATTCTCCCTGGTAAACATTGCTCTGACCTTTTATGTTTTTCATAGATTAAATGTTTCCTCCTTTACACAACTCCCTTGACAAAAAAAGTATGCAGTCTCTTTTTGATTGCAGAGTCATGCTAACAATAGCAAAAGCCTGCTTTAAGTCTAGAAATGTCATTTTAGGATTTTTAGAGACTTCTTTCAGCATCTTGGGATCTTCTCTCATGGTGTATTTGCTTTGACATCCAACACGAGCATGTGGATGTTTATTTTCAAAGTCATCTGGTTTAGAGCATTGGAACAGTTGATTTCAGAAATTAATAAGTTCTCCTTAAATCATTTACAAGACATAATCTGTTTATCATCACTTCAAGAGCCAATCAAACTAAATGTCTGAGGTTTAAACAGGACATACCTCCCTTAATGTCCTGAGTAACGATGTTCTCATCATGTGCATCTAATGTGATGCACCCATATGTGTAATTATAGGCTTTCAATTAGGAAGAAATGTGGTACTGTCCTAATTTATTTCTTACCAGAAATTGTATTTTCTATCTCTATCGAAAACTTTAAAAGGCATTTTTTTTACTTTTTATCATTATATATATTTTTCCAATATTTTTAAAATTGATATTAAATAACGATATGTCTCAATATGATATATAACAAATATACTAGTCTGCCAGTTCCTGCTGCTGAAAAACATCCTCATAGCATGGGGGATGGTATTGACCTGGTGATGAGTGGTGCCTGGTTTCTTCCGAACATTACATCTGGCATTCACACCAAAGATTTCCATCTTTGTCTCATCAGAACAGAGAATTTTGTTTCTCATGGTCTGAGAGTCCTTCAGGTTCCTTTTGGCAAACTCCAGATGGGCCGTTCAGGGACGTTCCTGCTTATTTCAGAGAGACAATGCCAAGCCGCATTCTTCACGTGCTACCACAGCGTTGAAAATGTGTAGCGCATTATGAATAGCAGAATACAACAATAGAAAGCCTGGACTGTTGAGCAACTGAAGTTGTCCATCAAAAACGGAAAATAATTCCACCCACAAAGCTTCAACAATTAGTTATCAGTTCCCAAACGCTTATTGAGTGTTAAAAGGGAAGGTCATGTATCGCAGTGGTAAACATGACCTGACCCAGACCCAGCTTCTTTGGAACGTGTTGCAACAGAATGAGTAAATATTTGCAATAAAACAATAAAGTTTATCAGTTTGAACATTAGATATTTTGTCTGTGTAGCCTATTCAATTGTATATAGGTACTGAACAGGATTTGCCAATCTTTGTATTCCGTTTTTATATACGTTTTACACAACTTCATTGGAATGGGGGTTGTAGATGATCTCATAATCTATTTGCTGTGGCATCTCGTCAACATTTTTTAATCCTAATTGTTCTCAGACTGTCATGTAGTCACCATTAGCAGCAGTTGTTCTTAACAGACTGGTGTACAAACCCACATAACAAAATCAAAACTACCTTTAGCATTAAAAATGAACCTTTTGTGCATCAGAAATGTTATTTCTGTATCACAAAAATAATATAAGTGCTGTTGAGTATTGATAAAAAAAATACTGCATTTACTGTCACTGAGTCGAAATTTAGTACATACTGTTGAGTATTTTATGTATTCTTCTCGTACTTAAAATATATTAAATGTAACCCTCTTCCTTAATTAGATGATAGTATTTTGTATGGGTCAAGACTCTACAGCACAAACATCTATTTCAAGACACACACTCCATAGACAGACTCCCACATATTCATTCTTCTGTTCTCCACCAGAAGCTCCCTTATCTCTAATCCACGTCATTCGACTAGAGGCTGTGAGTCTAATGCTGTGTATTTCTCCATGTCTATTTCTTTCTAAAGATAACATTTATAAACCCACTGCCAGTACCTGGGAAACTCACAATCAGTCTTTCACAAGTACACAGCTTCACCATTATTTTCTCATTTTTATTAATCAAACGTTTATATATGTTATGAAATATGATGTTGTAATACATGTGCGTATGAAAGTGTGCAAGTACCCGCTGCTGCTATCACCTATAAAGTAGTGAGAAAGTATAACTTTTTTGAGAATGTTTTTTCCATTTATTTTCTCAATATCGTTTAAATATTGTGGCATATTCATCTGAGCTAACTTAAACACCAGCCCTGTACTTCTCCATTTACAGGAATAATTTAACTTGGGAGTTAACCACAGCTTTACCTCTTCAGTTAGTGCAGAACATGCATTATAGTATTAGGAATCTCTTATTGAGATTTCTGTTGTGTAGCCTTTCTGACAGCATTATCACAAACCCATTGGGTCAGTTGTGATGTGTGAGAAAGCTGGAAGAGTCTTACCATTCTGTAGTGTGGAGTGACCATGTGACTGGTGGTCTTGGCTCTGAGACTACTCTGCTATCACTCAGGCAATGGAAAATGCCTTTTAGGTCTCTTGATGGCTCTGTGACCCCTACACCACATTGATGGCACATCTCAGGGATAATCAGTCATCCTCTCAACTGCCCTTTTCCTCTGTCCTTGTGCACCCAGTTAACCCCAACAACATGGATCTGTGCATATGTGAAACTTCCTGCTCCTGATCTCCTGTCTTTTCTCAACTGCCTTAGCATATCCGAATTAGTGAAGGCTTCTGGTTGAAATATTTTATTACTTTTTTGCCCATCTTGGTTGCTAATTTTCTTTCTGACAAAGAATTCAATACACCCAGACACTGTTAGATGGCAAAGGGGGTTTGTTTTCTCTTGAGGCAGGTGGAGCATAGCAGACAGGGGTCAGTCCCAGTTTAAAGAAGATGGTGGTGAAAAGAAAACCCTGCTGACATTCCTTAAGAGGAAGAACTGAGTGTGAATTTGTGCCTAAAACACAGGATATTTTGAGGCAAAGAAAAATCAATGAAAATGACAGGAAACAAATACCCCAGCTGTTATTATCAATGGTTGAGAAGGACCAAAATGCAGACTCTGGAGGAGCATAGTGAGTTGAAAGAAGCTTCTATGATAGAGAAAAATACAAATTTACTAGACAAGGCTAGACAAGAACAGGGCGTGGAACAAAGGCAGAAAACTGTCATGAAACGGACATTCAATCAGGAGACAATTAACATGGATGCGCAAGAAGTCCAGGGAAGTATCTAACAGAAACCTGCCAGGAAAATAACTAGATGTATAAAGAACACTGAAATACAAAATGATAAACTAATAAGGAAAGCCCTGGAAACGTTGTCGGTGGAAACATGCGTCACCAGTTCGAAATCACAAGAACCGGAACAGGCTCCAAATCGCATTGATTGGAAAATGGTAACTCTATCCTCTTTGGGTTGCTAATAAGCACATCTATTTGACAAATTCTCAAGAGAATAAGTCTCTCTTGTAAACAGAACATTCCAGTTTGTGTTTACAGCAATGGGCTCACACTCTGTTATGTTGTACATCACTGAATATTTACTTTTAACAAAGGTAAGGAAAGTTTTGTTAGATTCATTTTTTCATTACAGTAACAATTGTTTTTGGCTATAAATCTTATATTGTGTGTTTGTGTGAATAGTTGCCTGACAAAAATAGCGTACAGAATTGACATTGAATAGGGGCTAGATAAGTGTGGAGCAATTTCCTTTAAAGCCAAGTACGAAAAACTTTAAAGAATCTCTCCCTCGTCAAAAAGTGCACCATTTGCTGCTCCATTCCTGAATTAATTTCTAACTTGCATCAGAGCAGCAGCAAAAGGAAAATTCAAACTTTTTGAAATATTGCTGGCTGCAAGTACTGCCTCATGGAATGGCCTGCAGAGCATACACAGGCTAGTAGTGTGTGTAGAGTCCAGTGTAATTAAAGGGTGCTATAGTGCTGGCAGGACTGAGGTGAAGTTTGTCCCACTCACTCAAGGGATATTTCAGGAGGTATGTTTAAGTGACAGAGTTATGAGGAATGTTCCAGCGAGACTCTGAATCTTCGCTATTAACAGGGACCCTGGCTACTGTTTGTTTAATTACAGCCCAGGTTTGTGCAGAAACGTCTTTGTTGATTTATTTTAAATCAGTAAGTAAAGAGTTTACACAAAATCTGTCTGTCTCTGTCGGTCGGTCGGTCGATCGGTCGATTGATTGATCGATCGTCGTATTTAGTTAGTTAGAAAATTAGGGTTCATTTATTTCAGAAACTCTATTTAATAAGTGAAACAAATTAATTACACACAGACTGATTTTTGTCAAGCCTTTTTTTCTGTTAATGATTTTCTGCTTACAGCTAACGAAAAGATGACAGTTATATTTAAAATATTAGTTAAATATTATAGTTATAGTTAAATATTTAAAAAAAAAACATTTTTAACACACAAATGTGGGCTTAATGAAAAGTATGTTTAATACCTGCTTAAAGGTACTTTTAAACTGACAAAAGAGCCTAACCGGGAGACATTATATATATTTACAGAAGAAAGCAGGAATTTATCAAACAATTTCCATCATGGGAAAGAGAAATTGACGTGGGATACCTCTGTGTTTATCTGGATAACAAATTAGGCTGGTGAAGCAGTCTACAAAAAGGACAGAGCAGACAGCGCTTCTTGAGGAAGCTTCAATCCTTCAGTGTTTGTAGTAAGAGGCTGCATCATCTCCTGGGGAAGCAGCATCAGAGCAATGGAACTTCAAAAAGCTCAACAAGCTAATAAAGAAGGCTGGCTCTGTTCTGAGGACTGTTCTAGAACCTCTGTAAAAGATTGTGCAAAGAAGAAATCTTCATAAAATGAAGAACATTGCAGACAACCTTGAGCATCGTCTTCATCAGACTGTCATACAGCAACAGAGTGTCTTCAGTCAGTAGCTTCCAAAGGCCAGTGTCCTGCAACTTTCAGATGTGTCAAGAGTTGGACTGCATGCTAAGGAGCTAACTAAACCATTTGATTCAGTGTGCTGAAACAGGAACACATCTAAAAGTTGCAGAACACTGGCTCTGGTCCAGGCTGCACACTGTCTGAAGAGATTATGATGCGAGCCACTTTTATGCTTTGAGTTGGATCAAGCCATCTCTGGATTGAAGGAAGGTGGGACAGAATTTGTTTCTGCTTGCTGGCTAAAAAAATAGAGACAGCAGGAAGGTTAGTTTCTAACAAAACTTTTGTCCTTTCTTTTTTGGCATACTATTTAGGGATGCCGGTTGCCTACATGTGCCTGGGCAGATTTGTTCTACAAAAAGGATATCACAAGACAAAATCCTAATTGCATTAATGACTTTATTGAATCAAGCATCAAAGTAAGTAGGCTACATGGATGTAATAGTAACCTGTATTTATCACCTGGAGCTGCATGGTGGTTAGAGTTATGAGACCGGTAGTACGGCCGACATCACACAGCAACCAAGGGCAGCAAAGATCAGGTGGCCGTAGTAGCCCCAGGCAGATACACACATGGGAATTATCCCCAGAGCGGCCTTATGCACAGAGGTAGGTCGTCAGTGAAGCACAGGAAAAGCAGCCCCCAGGCCAAAGAGGCACAGGGTAAGATGTGGGGCACCGAGAACGCTCACTCTTGTCCCAGCCACACTGGGAGGTCAAGCCCCGCGTAGCCTCTACGGCCCATGGCTGGCCCGACATGTCCTCGGGGTAGCCATACAAACAACACCCCACCAAACATAGAACCCTCTGAACCACCACATTCCACCTGTGCATAATTCAAATTCCATTACCACCCTCCCAAACCCTTTTCTTGCCCACCCATGCTTCCACAAACCCACATCCCCAGCCTACAAAGCCCCAACCACCACAGCCTCTGGCCCACCCACCGGGCTAGTTTATGCCTGGGAGATACTCCCTGCCCCACGCACAGGCAGCAGAGACAAGGCCCCAAACCGCCCAGGAACCCAGCCCAAAACTCGCCGGCACCAGCCAGGAGCAACAGCAGGGAAACAGCGGTCCATAGCCCAACCCAGCCTCAATGCTGGCGGCCACAGCACCTTCAACGCACCATCACCATCTCCAAAAGCCACAGACAGGCAGACAGTGAACGGGGGGAGTGTATATAGTCATCAGGTAAATCACCCATTCAGTTTGGACATGTGTTAGTAGGTGAGAAACTCATTTGGACCATTAGGTGTCCTGTCTAGTGCGTTCTATGATGCATTTTGTGTTGTATAAGTAGAAGGTTGGCATTTTGAGCCATTCTGAAAGCATTTGAGCAAATTGTACTCCAAAAGTTAATATCTGGTAGATAAATCAATTTCCTATTTACCTATTGTAAGTGAGATTGTAGAAAGTGAGATTGTTAAATCTACATCTGAAAATTTTATGTAGGTTTTTCAGAAAATCTTTGGGGTTTAAGTTTAAGGAAGCTAGTTATCACTAGATAAAATTCTTGGTTTATCTGTTTAATGTAAAATTAAATACATTTTATTTGTTGATATTAAAAATTATTTTTTATCAGTGCACAATATGAATCTTGTAAATAAAACGTTACTGTGATAAACTGGCAACCTGCCCACAGTGTGCCTAGTTTCTCAGCCAATGACTCCTGTAGTTATTCACCAGGTTGGATAAATAAACTGAATTCAATTCAATTCAATTTAATAAAGATCCCAGTTCATGGATCAAACACCTCATTTAGAAAAAGAAAAGTCAGTCATCATTTCAGTTACATATGATCAGACATGGATTTGGAGTTATTTGGTAAAAGACAGCCACATGTGAAATCTAGTATCATTAGGGGTGAAATAGTTCACAAAATCTGTTTATGGCTTTGGCCTCATAGTTTTTGAGTTAGCACAATGTGTAATAAAATTTTTGTCACGATTTTGGTCAGTTGTCCAGAAGTACTATACAATCCACCATTTTTGTAATTTAAAAAGTCAAGTATTCTTTAACAATGTAAAAAATGAGGCCGTTTGGCATTAGGCACCTTACAGGAGCCTTACACAACTTAGACCTGGGTGGGAGTTTTGTACATGAAGTGCTGGGACATAAAAATCCATGAAATCCACTAAAATCCATTGAGAGTGGCAGTATCATTCAGCTTGTTCAGTTCAGTAACAGCAATTGGTACTGGGCTGTTTTTACATTTAGGTACTATGAGTTTTCTTCCAGAGAGAGAAAGCTGAAACTCTGTGTGAAGGGGATAAAAGTCATCACTGAAAACATCCGTAGCAATCTGCTGTACCTGCCTGCTGTACAGGGTTGTGACTGATTGTTGTGGCTTTCCAAACAGTCTAGATGACAGTTTCACAAGCTGCTGAAGGGAACTCCACTCTTTCAGAGTTGTGCGACCAAACCATGACACCAAGGAATAGGATAAAACTGATTCCATAAAAGCACGATAAAAAAGAGGCGGTATGGTTTGGTCAGTATAAAATGGCAGAGCTACCTCAAGCAGAAGAGGTGCTGATGTAGAGATAGACACGGAGGAAATCTGAGCCCCAGACTTCCAAATGCTCCCAGAGCATGGGAACCCTGGGAAAAAGTCATTGATCACTGGGCCATAGCTGTTTTTTTAAATCTTTTTTGGAGCAGGCTAACAACAGAATCATCAGCGTACTTGAATCTGTTGTTATACCTGCTCTGACACATGTTTGTATACAGAATAAAAAGTAAAGGCAATCAAACACAGCCTTGAGGTGACCCAGTGGACACGCATTTACAATCTGAGAGACATTTGTTAACACTCACTTTATCCTATCAATCCGGCTTTTGTTCCCTTGCAGAATTAAGTGTTTTTTACATCCAGATTTAACATCCAGGTGATGTTAAAATGCTGGATTTCCTGGGCTGCTTGTGACAAAAGGTGTTCAGGAAGGAAGATTCCAACAAAGAATTTATTAAAGTGTTAAACCCTCTGAAAAAATTTCTGTAATATACCATCAAATCAGTGTTACTCTTAAATTTTCCAGCAGCACTATGTGATTTCAATAGCACTTTTAATTGATTTTAATTTTGTTATTGTAAGCATCCAAATAATAGCTGATGATGGGGATTCATGACATATCAGTGGGTGGTCTTTTAGCGTTAAAGTGTCCCAGCTCAACTCTAAAAGTGGTCTGAGGGAAACTGTCCTCAAAGCCTCAGTTCCTGCCCCCAACTAATAAGCTAATAGCTCTTGGCGATGGTGTCACTATACATCAGAAAGTAAAAGTAGCCATTTTGGGTTGGCTGGGCATCAGTGGGGAGAGCATTTATCTTGCAATCAGAAGGTTGGGAGTTTTTTTTTTCCATCTTTCCCAAGTAGGAATCAGGAAGATTATTCATGTTAAGGACCACAGGAAGGAAAAGGGGTATGATTAAATAAGTTTTACTTTTTCATACCGCTTTTTAGATGTATTCACTAAATATATATATATGCAATATGGTGTTTGTATTTACACTGAGGCATATATCTGTATGTGTTAAATGTAATATTTATAGTCTGGATTGTCTAAAATATTCATTCATTCATGTTGATGTTCCCTTGGACCAGGCAAGCCAAGTTGCCTACCTATGGGACTGCAGAGGAAAATTGCCTTTGTAGCTAAATCTAAGTTGTATAAATCTAAATCTGGCATATTTACATATTGAACTTGTGCTCATGTTAATTAATATGCATTTAAATAAATAAATACCGATCTGTGCATCAGTGAATACATGTTTGGCTGTTGTGAGTTTACTGGGATAAATGTGGCTCTAGGGGAAAGTGTTTGATTGACCAGTATAATTACAAGAGTGCTAATAAGTTCAGTCCAATCACTTCCCTTTTTAATTCATTGTCCCAATGTTACGTTTCCAAGCTATTCTGCCAGATTATTTAAGTGTGTTTATGTACTAGTTGTATATGTATATGTGTTTTTGAATACACGATAGCTTATCATTCAATAGAATGTTTTCTGATGAACACTGAATGTTTGCTTGTTGTAGTGTTCTTACAAAGTGTTGACTGAATTGTTGCTGTGATTTTTCTCCAGTGGTGATCATGTGTGCTGGAGCTGACAGGATTCGAGAGATCATGCTTGCAGTACACAGACAGCAGATGACCAATGGCAGTTTTATGTTTTTTAATGTCGATCTCTTCAATGCCTCTTCTTATGGTAAGTTCACATCCCATCACTTCAATAAATGAAATTATTATCAAAAAGGTCTATGTAGTATAGATGTCTGTAATCTTATAGGAGGAAATTAGAGTACAGTAAAGGTGTTTGTGATACATTTTGCCTTTTTTCTTGCATCTGCATCATATGACAATTTAAAATGATAAATTACATTTCTTAGAAGTTGTGTGGACATTAGATTAAAAAAACAATAATAATAATGTTATCTAATTTCTAACTTTCTTATTTAGCTTGCAAATTAGGTTTGACTATAAAAAACTTTACAGAACCGCTTTGCTGTTTACAGTCTTTTAAAATCTTTTGTCCACAACAAAGGATTTTGTGACCTGCCATGCTGGGTAGTTATTTGTTTGAGCTGTTGTAGGAAGAAATCCATTGGTTGAAGCGCAGCAGGCGAGCTGATTGAAAACACATGAAATGGACCTTCACACCTATATAAAAGCCTGGGTGTTGTGCAGCAGGGTGGGAATGTTAGATTATCTCTGCCCCCTCTATGCCATGGTTTTCCTCCATGGTCAAATTTGGTTTTGTATGGTTTGGCTTGGTTTACTTCATTTAACATTCAACATTTACATTCAACATTATCAACCATTGACATGGTTGATTGATTGTACTGACTTCATACACAGGACTATTTTATAGTTTCTTTAAAATAAATATTTGAAATTCTAACTCTTGTGTCCTTTCCGATTTTCTGTCATAACCTATGAGGCAGGTTGTGACATTGACAGAATACAAATCCTTCTTATTATTCACAGTCTTATCAGGGCTACACCTGTTTTCTCCATTTGTGGATAATGGCTCTCCCTGGAGCCCCGAAGCCTTAGAAATGGCTGTGTAATCCTTGCCAGATGATGCGTATCAGTGACTTTGTCTCACATCTGTTATTGAATCTCTTCAGATCGCCCCATGATGTGTTTTTTTTTTATCTTTTAGCCTACTTCATGTTGTCACAAAAGTTATTTTCAGGCTTCTCTTGATTCAACAGACTTGGGTGTTAAAAAATATGGTTAATCATAGTTAATTAATGATATAACATTGGGGTAATTATATTTTTACCTACAACTAAGGTTTGATAATTAGTCATTTTCTCTTAATAAAGAAAAACATCAGTTGAAGGCAGCTTTTTATATTTATTCCTGGTCATCCCTGGTAAAAGTATTTATGGGAGATGTTCTTGCTATTTCTGGATTACAAAAGTTGTTATCTCATCAGAGAGATTACCAACTCTGTATATCAGGATAACAGACATTTTTTTTTTATCTTAAGGGGAATCACCATCTTATAAGAAATGTCATTATCTTGATTAGAGGGATGATTATCTTATCTCAGGATAGCAAACATACATTTCTTGTGATAATGGGAAAATTGCCTCGTTAATGTAGGATAATAAAGGTCATAATATTGCTATAGTGGGATAAGTTTCTTTTCTCTTGGAATAACAAAAGTCATTATTTCTATGATAATGGGACAGTGGTCTCTGGACATCGTTCACAGTATGTTTTTGAGCCATGTTCTCTTTATCTTGGGACAAAGATGGTGACTCAAGTTTGAGACTCCGACTCAAGTCCCACTTAAGTTGGAAAAGTAAAAAACTTCAGACACGACGAAGACTTGTGCCGTTAAAACTTGAGACTTGACTTGGACTCCTAGTCTGAGACTCGAGTTTTATTAACAGTTTTTCTTTCATGTAATGAAGAGTGAAAGGAAGTATGTGAGCTACAGACTGTAACTGCTGCACATGTTTTACTGTGAAAGGAGGCATTTGATTATTAGCCAGTGACAATGATGGATTATGGGATGTTAATGGCTCATAATTATCTGTTCATGTTAGCTGTTGCTTCATCATAATAACCATATGAATGTCTCTCCAAATGAACGCTGTAAAACGTACAGTGCCTTGTGAAAGTACTCAGCCCTCTTGAACTTTTCAACCTCTTGCCACATTTCAGGCTTCAGACATAAAGAAATAAAATTCTAATTTTTTGTGAAGAATCAACAACAAGTGGGACACAATCGTGAAGTGGAATGAAATGTATTGGATGTGTCAAACTTTTTTAACAAATAAAAAACTGAAAAGTGGGGCGTGCAATATTATTCAGCCCTTTTACTTTCAGTGCAGCAAACTCACTCCAGAAGTTCAGTGAGGATCTCTGAATGATCCAATGTTGTCCCAAATGACTGATGATGATCAATAGAATCCACCTGTGTGTAATCAAGTCTCCATATAAATGCACCTGCTCTGTGATAGTCTCAGGGTTCTGTTCAAAGCGCAGAGAGCATCATGAAGACCAAGGAACACACCAGGCAGGTCTGTGCAAGCAATCATATTGAAATGGAAGGAGTATCAGACCACTGCAAATCTACCAAGACCCGGCCGTCCCTCTAAACTTTAATCTCGAACAAGGAGATGCAGCCAAGAGGCCCATGATCACTCTGAATGAACTGCAGAGATCTACAGCTGAGGTGGGAGTTTGTCCATAGGACAACAATCAGTCGTACACTGCACAAATCAGGCCTTTTTGGAAGAGTGGCAAGAAGAAAGCCATTTCTCAAAGATATCCATAAAACGTCTTGTTTAAAGTTTGCCACAAGCCACCTGGGAGACACACCAAACATGTGGAAGAAGGTGCTCTGGTCAGATGAAACCAAAATCGATCTGTTTGGCGTAAAAGCAACACAGCTCATCACCCTGAACACACCATCCCCACTGTCAAACATGGTGGTGGCAGCATCATGGTTTGGGCCTGCTTTTCGTCAGCAGGGACAGAGAAGATGGTCAAAATTGATGGGAAGATGGATGGGTCCAAATACAGGACCATTCTGGAAGAAAACCTGTTGGAGTCTGCAAGAGACCTGAGACTGGGACGGAGATTTATCTTCCAACAAGGAAATGATCCAAAACATAAAGCCAAATCTACAATGGAATGGTTCACAAATAAACGTATCCAGGTGTTGGAATGGCCTAGTCAAAGTCCAGACCTGAATCCAACCAAGAATCTGTGGAAAGAGCTGAAGACTGATGTTCAGGAACGCTCTCCATCCAACCTCACTGAGTTCGAGCTGTTTTGCAAGGAAGAATGGACAAGAATTTCAGTCTCTCGATGTGCAAAACTGACAGACATCCCCCAAGCGACTTGCAGCTGTAAATGCAGCAAAGGGTGGCGCTACAAAGTATTAACTCAAGGGGGCCTAATAATATTGCACGCCCCACTATTCAGTTTTTTATTTGTTAAAAAAGTTTGACACATCCAATAAATTTCATTCCACTTCATGATTGTGTCCCACTTGTTGTTGATTCTTCACAAAAAAATAGAATTTTATATCTTTATGTTTGAAGCCTGAAATGTGGCAAGAGGTTGACCAGTTCAAGGGGGGCGAGTACTTTCGTAAGGCACTGTACCTTACCGCAGACATTTCTAGCTGTTAAGCTAGCTACAACTTGACACTTCACACTATTGTAAAAACACTCACTAAAAGCAGTCCAGCCCGAGTGGGCTTCCAAATCCAATCAGAACCAACTCCTTGTCTAAATCCCAGTGTGTGAGCCATGATTCTGTGAAGGCAACAAAGTTTTTCTAGCTTGGAACTGAGTCCACATCTGAAGCTTATCCAGCTTGTTCCGGATGGACTGCACATTTGACAGAATCAGTGTGCTGCACTGGAGAACAAGCAGTTTTTGGCTTTTATTTCAGTTCATATGTTTCATCCTTCGCTGTACTCCCCTTCTTTTTCTCCTTTTCCTGTGAGAAAATTCATTTAACTATAGAAACTCCTTAGGAAAATTTGTTGTCTGGGGCTTAAATGCCCCTGGTAGGGTCTCCCATGGCAAACAGGATCTAGGTGACGGGTCAGACAAAGAGCAGTTCAAGACGCCTTCATGAGGACTACACAAACGAGGCACGTGATGTCGCCCGGTACGGCGAAGCGAGGGTCCCACCCTGGAGCCAGGCCTGGGGTCGGGACCCGTCGGAGAGCGCCTGGTGGCTGGGTCTCGCCTGGCGGCGGAAGAAGGTGGAGACCTCGGCGACCTGATCCCTGGATGCTTAGGCTGGCTCTAGGGACGTGGAATGTCACCTCACTGGGGGGAAGGAGCCTGAGCTTGTGCGGGAGGTTGAGAGATATTGACTAGAAATAGTCGGGCTCACCTCCACGCACAGCGTGGGCTCTGGAACCCATCTCCTCGAGAGGGGTTGGACTCTGTTCTACTCTGGAGTGGCCCACGGGGAGGGGCAGCGGGCTGGGGTGGGTTTGCTTGTTGCCCCCAGCTCAGGTGTCTCGTGTTGGGGATTACCCCAGTGGATGAGAGGGTCGCATCCCTGCGCCTTCGGGTTGGGGAGAGGTCTCTGATTGTTGTTTCGGCCTATGGGCCGAGCAGTAGTGCGGAGTACCCGGCCTTCTGGGCGTCCCTGTTGGGGGTCCTGGATAGTGCCCCTCCCGGGGACTGCATTATTCTGCTGTGGGACTTCAATGCCCACGTGGGATCTGAATCTGAGTGGTGTTTCATTATTGGACTTCTGTGCTAGTCACAGATTGTCCATAATGCACACCATGTTCAAGCATAAGGGTGTCCATCAGTGCTCTTGGCACCAGGACACCCTAGGCAGGAGGTCAATGATCGACTTTGTTGTCGTATTGTCTGATCTTCGGCCGCATGTTTTGGACACTTGGGTGAAGAGAGGGGCTGAGCTATCCACTGATCACCACCTGGAGTTGAGTTGGATCTACTGGAAGAGGAGAAAGCCGGACAGACTTGGCAGGCCCAAGCGCGGTGCCTGTCGCGGCGACAATCCCTGAACCCGGTGGTGGACACCGGCAGTAAGGGACGCTGTCAAGTTGAAGAAGGAGTCCTATCAGCTGTGGTTGGCTTGTGGGACTCCTGAGGCGGCTGACGGGTACCGTGAGGCCAAGCGTGCCGCGGCCCGGGCTGTGGGAGAGGCAAAAACCCGGGCCTTGGAGGAGTTTAGTGAGGCCATGGAGAAGGAATACCGGTTGGACTCAAAGTGATTGTGGCAAACCGTCCGGCGCCTCAGGAGGGGGAAGCAGTGCTTCGCCAACACTGTTTACAGTGGGGGTGGGAGGCTGCTGACATTATCGGGCGGTGGAAAGAGTACTTCGAGTATCTCCTCAATCCTGCCATCATGCATTCCCTGGTGGAAACAGAGGCTGGGGACTCAGGGGTCATCACCCAGGCCGAAGTCACCGAGGTGGTTAAAAAGCTCCGCGGTGGCAAGGCTTCGGGGGTGGATGAGATCCGCCATGTGTACCTCAAGTCTCTGGATGTTGTAGGGCTGTCATGGTTGACACGCCTCTTCAACATTGCGTGGCGATCGGGGACAGTGCCCCTGGACTGGCAGACTGGGGTGGTGGTCCCCCTTCAAAAGAAGGGTGACCGGAAGGTGTGTTCCAACTACAGGGGGATCACACTCCTCAGCCTCCCTGGTAAGGCCTACGCCAGGGTATTGGAGAGGAGAGTCCGGCTAACAAGTGGCTCCCACTTTGCTGGTCTTACACTGCATGTTTCCCCCACTTGAAAAGGCAGCTTGCTTCAATAGGATTCTAACTGGATTTCACTCAATGACCCAGAAACAATTTTTCTTTTCCTCCTTTCCTTTATTTTTAAAGTTCACAGGTGGTCACAATAGGTGAAAAACCTTAAACACAAAGAAAACACAAGAAGGGTTAAGCAAAAACCCAATAAACCACATTTAACCATGATCAAAATAAATATTTAATAAATACAATTTAAATGATTATGAATCATTCTTGAAACTAAGTATAACATCCCAAATTACACCCCAAAATCAAACAAATATATTTAAAGCATTAAATATCAGTTTCTACATATATTCAAGTACAGTCTGCAGCTCACCGACTCCTTCCTTTCCTTGAAACAAGCTTTCTCAGTCCTGCAGTGTCCATTTTCCAGCACCTCTCTCACACATCGTTAGCAGCTCATGTGTTAGAGAGTTCCTCCAAACAATTTATTTAATCATCTCCACCTGGAGAAAACAGGCTGCTGCCACCAGGGTGGGAGACACACCCAGACCTGCATTCAGCCAGAAAGGGGCGGGGCCTGAAGCTCAGCTCAACACCGGCCAATAGTCGAACCTCGGCTTCAGGAGGAGCAGTGTGGTTTTCACCCCGGCCGTGGAACACTGGACCAGCTCTATACCCTCTACAGGGTACTCGAGGATTAATGGAAATTTACCCAACCGGTCCACATGTGTTTTGTGGACCTGGAGAAGGCATTTGACTTTGTCCCTCGTGGTGCCCTGTGGGGGATTCTCCAGGAGTATGGAATCGGGGGCCCTTTATTAGGGGCCATCCGGTCTCTGTACAAGCGGAGCAGGAGTTTGGTCCGCATTGCCGACACTAAGTCGGACCTGTTCCCGGTGCATGTTGGACTCCGGCAGGGCTGCCTTTTGTCCCCGGTCCTGTTCATAACTTTTATGGACAGGATTTCTAGGCGCAGCCAAGGGCCGGAGGGGGTCTGGTTTGGGGACCAGAGGATTTTGTCTCTTCTTTTTGCAGATGACGTGGTCCTTCTGGCCCCCTCTAGCCAAGACCTACAGCATGCACTGGGGCGGTTCGCAGCCGAGTGTGAAGCGGCTGGGATGAAGATCAGCTCCTCCATGTCAGAGGCCATGGTTCTCGACCGGAAAAGGGTGGCTTGTTCTCTTCAGGTTGGAGGGGAGTTCCTGCCTCAAGTGGAGGAGATAAGTATCTTGAGGACTTGTTCACGAGTGAGGGGATAATGGAGCGGGAGATCGACAAACGGATCGATGTGGCAGTAATGGGGACACTGTGCCAGTCCGTTGTGGTGAAGAGAGAGCTGTGCCAATAAGCGAAGCTCTCGATTTACCGGTCGCTCTACGTTCCTACCCTCACCTATGGCCATGAACTTTGGGTCATGACCAAAAGAACGAGATCCCGGATACAAGCGGCTGAAATGAGCTTCCTCCGTAGGGTGGCCGGGCACTCCCTTAGAGATAGGGTGAGGAGCTCGGCCATCCGGGAGGAGCTCGGAGTAGAGCCGCTGCTCCTCCACATCGAGTGGAGCCAGTTGAGGTGGCTCAGGCATCTATACCGGATGCCTCCTGGATGCCTTCCTCGGGAAGTGTTCCAGGTACGTCCCACCGGGAGGAGCCCAGAGGACAGCCCAGGACACACTGGAGGGACTATGTCTCCTGGCTGGCCTCCCCCCACAGGAGCTTAAGGAGGAGTCTGGGAAGAGGGACGTCTGGGCTGAGTCTGCTGCCCCCGTGACCCGGTCCCGGATAAAGCGGAAGACAACGAGTATGAGAATCATAAGCAGTTGCATCCATCCATTGTCTATACCTGATTATCTTTGCAGGGTCACTGGGGTTGGTGTCTATCTCCAGTCATGAGGTGAGAGGTGGGGTACACCCTGGACAAGTCCCTAGCCCATCACAGGGCAACACAAAGACACACAGGACAAACAACCATGTACGCTCACTCTTGCTCCTGAGGTCGTTTAGGAAATCTTTGGACTGTGGGAGCAAGGTGGAGTATCCAGAGAGAAAAACCCACACCATGTGCGGGCAGAACAAGCAACCTCCATGCAGAAAGGCCTCAGGTCAAGACTTGAAACCAGAACATTCTTCCTGAAAAAATTAAGCTTTATTTCTCAAGGCAGAAATTTATTTTGTTATAAGATAAGGTAATTATTGCATAAATTACTCAGGTTATTTTTGTCTGATGCTACAATTAGTTTGATGACCTTGAAACATGTAACTGTGGCAAAAAGAAAAAAAAAAGAAATCATCTGTATGGGAGCAAATATTTTTTAATAGCATCCAAGTCACAGTATCATACTGTTTGAGAATGTGAACAATGTAGATAGTTTAACTTTTTACCTACAAGCACTCTTTTACAAGAACCATTTTTTCTGAGTGCGGCTGTTTGAACTAACCATAGATTCACTGATTTTAGCCTGATGAGTAATACATCCAGCACTGTATTCGTTAAAACAATAATGGTTATCACATATTTAAAACTTTCCAGGCAATGGCTCTTGGAGGAGAGATGATGAGTTTGATGATGATGCAAGGCAAGCCTATTCCTCCCTGAACACCGTGACACTACTCAGAACAGTCAAGCCAGAGTATGAGAACTTCTCCATGGAGATGAAAAGGTCCATAGAGGGACTTGGCCTATATGACTGCAATGACTGTGGACATGTACGTATCTCTGTCTGTTACATGCTAAACAATTTTCACATTCTTATACACACAACCTTTTGACATGGTATCATGAATTGCAATATATTGGGTAGTACTTTTATTTTTTAGCTGTAAACAGAAATTAGAGCTACAGCGAAAATTAAATCCAAGAAGGCCAGAACAGAGTGGTTCAGTTTTATCTGAAAGCTTCTACTTCTCTGCCAGAGTTGTTTTCCACAGTAGAATTTTTAAATTGTCATGTTTTTATCCTTTTTCTTGGCATTAAAATTATGAGACTCAGGGTAAGACTCCACTAAACTACTCCAGTTCATCTGGTCAACTGTAACACCTCTTTACTGTGTAACCCCAACGATTGACTTCAGATCGGCATTTGTTAGACTTGTAATTGGTTTTCATTGTGGGAATGTGGATAACAAGTGTTTCAAAATGCATAAACATTGTATTTGCATCAAGTATTTCAAAAAAACTCAAAAGGACTATTTTAAAGGTTTAGCTTTCACAGAAACTGAACTACCTAAAATTAAACCAAGTTCATTTTAGAAATTAAATAGGTTTTAGTTTTATAAATTAGCATTGTAATATGTCAGCCTCCAAAGAGAACCAGCTCTTGACTGTGGTTGTATTTTACACTTTGAACTGCCCAGAGAAAGCTTTTTGTCAGAAGCTGTCCGACAAGCATCAGGGGATGAACCAAGACAACTGCCATTAATCCTTCACAAGAAAAGCATTAAGTTTATATGCTGTGTTTTAAATGTCAAATAGCATCCTTTAAAGCTAATTAAACTATCTTACAGTATCCACTCATAAAAGCACTCAATCTCAGCACATTGTCTTTGTACTGCAGATTGGAAGTAACCCATGTCATATGTTTTCAGCTAACAAACAGAAATCATCTAATTAACTTGTGCTCATAAACACACTAGAATTGATTTGCTGGGTGTACTATGAGAAATGCAGTACAGATACAGATTAAGCAAATACCTGATACCTTTGAAAAATATAGTTTTTAAGTATATGCTGTTTCCCAACATA
This sequence comes from Girardinichthys multiradiatus, assembly GCF_021462225.1. Lineage (NCBI taxonomy): Eukaryota > Metazoa > Chordata > Actinopteri > Cyprinodontiformes > Goodeidae > Girardinichthys > Girardinichthys multiradiatus. The sequence goes on along the minus strand of NC_061805.1, from coordinate 393,676 downwards.
CACTGCCTGGCCAAACAAAAGTCACCACCTGGATTTAATGAAGCAAATAGGTTTGAGCCTCCCATTGGATAATTACTGCATGGGCGATTATATTTCAGCTGGCAACACGTTATTTAACCCCAACTGGTGCAATGAGTTGCTTCTCCTTTCTTAAACAACCATGTTGAAAGACACATCCTGTTTTCATGGAAAAGATGTCAGTCTGTTTCAGAAGGGTCAAATCATTGGCAGGCATCAAGCAGAGAAAACATCTAAGGAGATTGCAGAAACTACCAAAATTGGGTTAAGAACTGCCCAACGCATTATTAAAACTGGAAGGATAGTGGGGACCCATCGTCTTTGAGAAAGAAATGTGGCCGGAAAAAAATCCTGAATGATCATGACAGTATTCTTTGAACAGAATATACTGAATGACCAGGTTATTCCATCAATGGATTTTTTCTTCCCTGATGTCACGGATTGTATCTACTGTTGTATCAGGAGTTCGCTGTTTGATATATTTAAAAGACTACTAGGCACAGAGAAAAACATATTTAAAATAGGTAGCAAACTGCAACAGCGAACTATAGTAACTTCAGCTTTTTATCTGCATCTTTTGTGACCTAAACGTTTTGGGATTTCTCTATCAAACATTTGGCTTCGCCCCTCCTTGAACCGCCACCTTAACGTGGTGGAGGGGTTTGAGTGCTCGAATGATCCTAGAGGCTATGTTGTCTGGGGCTTAAATGCCCCTGGTAGGGTCTCCCATGGTAAACAGGCTCTGGGTGACGGGTCAGACAAAGAGCAGTTCAAGACGCCTTCATGAGGACCAAAAAATTAAGGCATGTGATGTTGCCCGGTATGGCCTGACTGGCCCGGGTCCCCACCCTGGAGCCAGGCCTGGGTTCAGGACTTGTTGGAGAGCACCTGGTGGCTACGTTGCTCCTCGCGGGACCCCACCGGGCCAAGCCCAAACGAGAGATATGAGGCCATCCCCCAGTGGGTCCATCACCTGCAGGGGGAGCCACGAGGGACCAGTGCAAAGAGGATCGGGCAGCGAACCAAGGTGGAGACCTCGACGGCCCAATCTCCGGATGCTTAGGCTGGCTCTAGGGACATGGAGTGTCACCTCGCTGGGGCGAAGGAGCATTAGCTTGTGCGGGAGGTCGAGAGATATCGACTCTAAATAGTCGGGCTCATCTCGGTGCACAGGAGGTTTTGTGTTGTATTTGTTTGTTTCCTTGTTAGGCAATGTAAACAGCCCATGTCATGTATTCACTCAATGCGCAGAATTTTCATAGTTACGTCTACCACTATTGTGCAGAAAATACAGTAGCTTTTCTAGGTGATGCTGGGCCCCTCTGGTATTTCTGCCCCTTTTCCACTGGCTCTATTTATGTCGATGTGGCCAAAAGCTGGTATATACGAGGAGCGTATACCAGGGGCGACAGTCCTGAAACTGGTGGGTTGCCGGTTCGAATTCCTGCTCAGTCTCAGTCGTTGTATCCTTGGGCGAGACACTTTACCCTTCTTGCCTGCAGATGGTGGTCAAAGAGCTTTGGGACACCGATTGTATGGCAGCCTCACTTCTATCAGTCTGCCTAAGGGCAGCTGCGGCTACAATGTAGCTCATTACTGTCAGTGCATGAATGTGTATATGAATGGGTGGATGACTGATTGTAGTGTGAGGAAATTTGGGGTCCTCTGATTAGATGAAGCACTATACAAGTGCAGGCCATCTGTAGTTGTGCAGCAAATTCTACTTGCATTGTATTCTGGATTTGGTGTTTCAAAGCTTTCATAGCTCCCACACCCTCGGCTTATAGTTATATTCATTGAACTAGCTGGTAGACTCTCATTCCAGTAGTTTAAATTCTTTGTTGTTATTTATATTAATATTGACATTTTTGCTGGTGGATTGTAAAAAGGTTTTATGTACAGCTTCAAAATAAAGAAAATGTATTGACTAGAGCAGAGGAGTTGGTACGTTATTTAAAACTGCATTTAAACTCATACAGGCTGTCTATTTCCTGATCTAAGGTTTATGACCGTTGCACTTCATAGTTAATAGGAACTGTAGCTTTGTCATTTTCAGTAATTGAACTCCTCTTATCCAATTCCCATGAAGGTTAGGGAACAATACAGGGTCACCAACTCCTAAAAGAGCTAATATTGGAGACATCAAATATTAGCACTGATCAATAATGCATTAAAACAATTTTATTTATTTGTTTATTTTCATTTATTTATTTATTTTTAAATTTTAGGGGACTAGTTTTTGGTGTAAACAGACACTGAACACCTCAACATTAGTAGCCTAAGGTAATTTGCAATGCATAGTTATGTGTATTATCACATTAATCATAGAGTTTCTATGTTCAGTTACGGGTCCATAAAAAGAAAACCACATATTATGTTTGCTTTTGGTTAAAATGGAAATTAAATAGTTTTTTACTTTTTATCCTACCCAGTAGTAATAACTCTCACAAAATGACGATACCAACTCGGAATACAAATAAAGTAGATCCACTAATTGCAGTTGCTGTATTTTTATGTTTTATGTCATGTATATAAGATAAATATAAGGTATTGTAGTAATGTAGTAATGTCCAAAACTAATCTAGTTAGATCACTTCCTGTTTTTGATTTTGCATATTTTGTTCTCTGTCAGGTTAATATGTTTGTTGAAGGATTCCATGATGCCATGGTGCTATATGCCATTGCATTACACGAGGGCATGAAGAATGGATACACAAAGAAGAATGGTACTGAGATAACCTCCCACATGTGGAACAGAACATTTGAAGGTAAAACACTCTCTTATGAAACTACAAATAAAACTGAGAAAGCTAACATAGAATTGTTAGAATTTAATCATAACTGTTTCATTTTTTATTCGTTCTTTTATTATCATCTTTTCATTTTAATTTCTCGTTCACGTACTCGTCGTCTTCCGCTTTATCTGGGACCGGGTCCCGGGGGCAGCAGACTCAGCAGAGACGCCCAGACATCCCTCTCTCCAGACACCTCCTCCAGTTCCTCCAGGGGGAGCCCAAGGCGTTCCCAGGCCAGCCGAGAGACATAGTCCCTCCAGCGTGTCCTGGGCCGTCCCCTGGGCCTCCTCCCGGTGGGATGTGCCTGGAACACCTCCCGAGGAAGGCGTCCAGGAGGCATCCGTTATTGATGCCCGAGCCACCTCAACTGGCTCCTCTCGATGTGGAGGAGCAGCGGCTCTACTCCGAGCCCCTCCCGGATGGCTGAGCTCCTCACCCTATCTCTAAGGGAGTGCCCGGCCACCCTACGGAGGAAGCTCATTTCAGCCGCTTGTATCCGGGATCTCGTTCTTTCGGTCATGACCCAAAGTTCATGGCCATAGGTGAGGGTAGGAACGTAGAGCGACCGGTAAATCGAGAGCTTCGCTTTTCGGCTCAGCTCTCTCTTCACCACAACGGAGTGTCACAGTGCCCCCATTACTGTGGCAGCCGCACCGATCCGTCCATTCTTCCTTCACTTGTGAACAAGATACTCGAAACTCCTCCACTTGGGCCAGGAACTCACCTCCAACCTGAAGAGGACAAGCCACCCTTTCCCGGTCGAGTACCATGGCCTCGGACTTGGAGGAGCTGATCTTCATCCCAGCCGCTTCACACTCGGCTGCGAACCGCCCCAGTGCATGCTGTAGGTCTTGGCTAGAGGGGGCCAGCAGGACCACGTCATCTGCAAAAAGAAAAGACGAAATCCTCTGGTCCGCAAACCAGACCCCCTCCGGCCCTTGGCTGCACCTAGAAATCCTGTCCATAAAAGTTATGAACAGGACCGGTGACAAAGGGCAGCCCTGCCGGAGTCCAACATGCACTGGGAACAGGTCCGACTTAGTGCCGGCAATGCAGACCAAACTCCTGCTCCGCTCGTACAGGGACCGGATGGCCCCTAATAAAGGGCCTCCAATTCCATACTCCTGGAGCCCCCCCACAGGGCATCACGAGGGACACAGTCAAATGCCTTCTCCAGGTCCACAAAACACATGTGGACCGGTTGGGCAAACTCCCATGAACCCTCGAGCACCCTGTAGAGGGTATAGAGCTGGTCCAGTGTTCCACGGCCGGGACGAAAACCACACTGCTCCTCCTGAAGCCGAGGTCCGACTATCGGTCGGACTCTCCTCTCCAATACCCTGGCATAGGCCTTACCAGGGAGGCTGAGGAGTGTGATCCCCCTGTAGTTGGAACACACCCTCCGGTCACACCCTTCTTATGAAGGGGGACCACCATCCCAGTATGCCAATCCAAAGGCACTGTCCCCGACCGCTACGCAATGTCTCCCGGAGGTGGGAGTTGAATACATTAATTTTAATTACTTATTTTTATTCTCCTTAATTATTTGTGTTCATTAATTATTTAATTACTTTTATGCCATTGCAATGTACCTTTCTTTTTCTTTTTTTCATGTACAGCACTTTGAATTGTCTTGCTACTAAAATGTGCTATATAAATAAACTTGCCATACCTTGCATATAAAATTAAGTTAGAAAATCTACACAAGATCAAAATTAAACTAATTGTGAAAAAACACTCACTGGCTGTAATATTAACAATGTGATTAAGCTTATAAAATGTGATATTACACAGCAGGTAAAATAAGTATTGGAAATTCATGGCTTCTCAGTTTGAACATCTCTTACTTGAAGGTTGTGGAAATTCATTCTCTGCTCTCTGAATGTCAGTTCTATTCATAGTTTTTCAATAAGATACATGTTAGGCAATTAACTGGGCCATTCTAGCAGTTTTACTTTATTCCTTTGAAACCAATTGAGAGTTTCCCTGTGTTGTATTTGGGACTTTTGTCTTGCTGTGAAATTCACACTTGTTTCATCTTCAGATTCTTATCAATTATCTCCTGGTACATTTCTCCAGAACCATAAGCTATTAGACATCTCACAGCATAGTGTTCAAACCTACCAACTTCAATTTTGGCATGGTATTTTGGGTTATTCTGCATAACCCATTCTTCTTCCAAACATGGTGTGTTCAACATCCAAAGGTGTTCATCTTTGGCCTCTTCTGACCAAACTATATTCTCCTGTATTTCACTGGCTTGCCCCATCCTGTGCTGCAAATTTTAAACAATTTTCCTTAGCAGTGGAGTCTTGAGCGGTGAGTGTTCATACATGCCATTATGTTTGAGTTTTTACTTATTGTTTTCATGAGAAAAATGGACCTGATTTCCAGGTCCTGCAAGCTCTCTGCGAGTGCTCCTTGGTTCTTTGCTACTCTTTTGATCATTTATTTGATTCCTCTGTCAGAAACGTTACGACAGGTAGCTTGCTGTGGTTGGTTTATGGGAAATGATGTCTTTTACCAATTACAGATAATGACTCTAACGACACTCAGTGGAACATTCAGAAGTTTAGAAATGCAGTTGTAACCTTTGGCATTAGTACGTTTTGCAACATCGAGACTTGTTTGTGAAGGTCTCTTTGCTCTTCATACCATTGCTCACCTGTGCAATGTATGCTAATGAAAAACCTTTAATAAACTTAATATTGTTTTGGACATAGCAGCCAGAATCATTTTGAAAACTGACAGACTTCAGCTGGTTTCTTGGTTTTCTATGACTTTGTGCACATAATTTTCTTCATGTGTTCAATACATCACTTGGGTTGTTGCCGACATCTGGTTTAAATTTTACGTGAGTGGCTCCAAAAGAAATATTAGGCTATTTTAGACTATTTTAGGCTGCTGAGTAAACACTAGGCACCTCAAATGTGCAGTAAAGTGTAGATTGAATAATTTTTTTTATTTCATTTTTATATTAAGGGGTTTGTGACGCAAGGGGATCACAAGTTGCTGTTGCCAATTAACACACAGGGAAATTATTAGGGATATTCACAAAAAGGAATTGAAGTAATTATTCTAACATTGGAAAGAATAACAATTATTTTTTTCTTCTGGTCTGATAATGTGTTCTGTAAATCTGTGCTAAAACAATATTTTATATTCCACCTCAGATGACTTTATGATGGGACGACTTACAGTGGCTTGTAAAAGTATTCATACACATTGAACTTTTCCACATACTATATGACTACATTTAGCCATTTGGAATCATCAGGCAGCTTCTGATCTGAAGGCAACTGGTTCCACTCAGAGTAAAGGGGGCTGAATAATCTTTCACACCGCACTTTTCAGTTTTTTACTTGTAAAAAAGATATACCACTTTTTGTTGGTCTTTTACATAAAAGTCCAATAAAATATATTTATGTTTGTGGTTGTAATGTGACAATATGTGGAAAGGTTCAAGGGGTATGAATACTTTTACAGCCACTGTATGTGTGCTGGTTGGTGTGCAAAAAGTGTAAAGATCTGACTAACATGGGGCACCAAAAATATAGTGAACGCCGAAACTTCTGAAACAGTGGATCTTTAACTGCAGCAGTTGATTGACTGTTTATTTATATTTATGTATCAAATATGATATTGATTTAATTAAATAACATATTTTTATTAGGGCTGCACGGTGGCGCAGTTGGTAGCACTGTTGCCTTGTAGCAAGAAGGTCCTGGGTTCAATTCCTGGCCTGGGGTCTTTCTGCATGGAGTTTGCATGTTCTCCCCGTGGGTTCTCACCGGATACTCTGGCTTCCTCCCACAGTCCAAAGACATGCCTGTTAGGTTAATTGGTAACTCTAAATTTCCCTTAGGTGTGTGAATGAGTGTGTGCATGGTTGTTTGTGTGTTGCCTTGCGATGGACTGGCAACTTGTCCAGGGTGAACCCTGCCTCTCGCCCATAGACTGCTGGAGATAGGCACCAGCTACCCCGCAACCCACTATGGAATAAGTGGTAGAAAATGACTGACTGATTTTTATTAGTCTTGGACCTACCCAAATCCAGCCTTCTTGAAGGGTACATTTTGTTTGTCATGGAGTCTTAACTGCACATTTCATGAAAGGAGAATATTTTCTATCTTAACCAAAGTTAGAGCTAGGATTAAATTTAAATTTATATAATTAAATCTTGATTATTTATTTGTTTGTTATATAAATTGAGTGTATGAGTTGGATCTGTTTGTTTTATAAAGTGCCCTGAGATTACATCAGTTGTGAATTGGTGCTAAACTGTATAAATACACTGAATTGAATTCAAAGACAATTAACAGCATTTATAATCAATATAAGGGAAACAAACTAACAATTATTAGTGATGCATCTCACCCACCGCCTTTAGTGAATTTCAGGGGTTTTAGATTTCTCAGCAGCAAGTAGCTCTAGAGTGATTAGTAAGATAAATAACACAGGGTTTCATACCATGGTGCTACCACATTTGTACTGAAGTGCTCTACTTTCTTAAATTTTCATACTTCAACCTTTTCACAAGAGAATGACTGTATGACTGACTATTAGTTTACTTTTCATTAGGATTGTTGGATTATTTTGAGCAGAATTTATTGTGTTTTGTTCAGAAATGTTCAAACCTAAAGTACTTTAAAAGGTTAGGGGTTTCGGTGGTTTTATGATATATGTACAAACGTACCTGGTAAAGGCAAGATCAGTACTGTTAATAAGCCTAGAAGTGACATAGGGTGTACTTTCTTTTTACAGTAAGGTATATAATGCTCTCATTTTTATGATAATGAATAGGAATTGCTGGCCAGGTATCCATAGATGTCAATGGCGATAGAGTTGGAGACTTCTCTTTAATGGCCATGACCAACATTGAAGCAGGTAGCTATGAGGTAAGCAAAATACCAAAAGTACAATAAAGTATTGAATCTTTTCTAAAAGATAAAAGGTGGTAACTGTGTGTAAAAGTAATATAGATTTCTGATTTACAGATGGTAGCCAACTACTTTGGGAAAAATAAAACCTTTCAGCTGTTGCCTGCCTTCAGCAGTGATCATTTCACTCTGGAAAGAAGACAGGAAGTTCCAGAAAAAGAAAAAGAAGTGGAAAATCATTCATGTAAATATATTTTCCTGTTCACAGAACTACTTTCATTGATTCATTTGATAGTGTGTAGCTTTTCTCTCATAATTAGGTGGACTGGGAGTATCAGCCTTAACTGGAGTCACGGTTGGAGCTGTTCTTGGAGCTGTAATACTGATAGCATTCTACTTTTTCAGGTAACAACACTACCTCAGCCCTGTCAGATGCTCAAGATAAGACATTTTATAACTTTAGTTACCTAAGAATGTTTGTTTTGTTTTAAATCAACAACATTTCTTTTATTTGAACTTATTTTACAAATTCCTACTAGTTAAAATGAAATCTGTCTGTGTAACCAACACAGACCAGACAACAGTCCCATTCAAACAATACTTTCAAGCCTTGTTTGTAACATGTAGTTCTTTCTTTGGTGTCAATTTGTGAAATAACACAGGAGTCAGGAATCGGTTGATAAAGTAGATCTTCACTGATAAATACCAATATTATGTGTCCACCCGACTGGGCAGATATGGGCAGGGTTCCTAAGGGCAAATTTTGGTCCAGGAGGGATGCAGGCAAAAACTGCAGCAGTTCGGAGCAGACGCAGGCTCAGGCCACAAATACAGTATGGACTGTTGGACAGAAACTGGCTCAGATACAGTGGGCCTGTGCAGGCTGATTCTGCCCTGATTTTCATGTCTTTTTTTATAATATAAAAACCTCCTGAATGTATATTATGTAGTATTCTGATTGAGTTATTACTGGGAGAAAAATGTTATGGGTTAACATTAGTTTGAAATAACAGATCCATTATTTTCATGTCATTTATCGTAGTAATGCAAGAGCTTACATTATTTTGTATAAGAGATTCACATTGAAATGAGCTGCCTGTAGAATTTCAAAGCAGATTACGAAGTGTTGGTTTTTAGATGTCTACGTGTTAAATTAGAACACAGTTTGGTTATTGTTCCAACATGCTATATCTGATTTTAACAACATATATTCATAGTTCGTTTGAATTATTAGAGGTTTTTACTTGTAGTAAAGATAGAAATATCTAAAAGAACTGATCTCTTTGACATCATGTAGAACGAAGTGCACATTGGTTGCAGGCGGTTGGCAGTGTACAGCACACGGCAGGCTTAAAGTTGACATGTCCAGCTGGCTCTGCAGGCTCTTTAATTTCTGCAGCTGTGGGACGACAAAACTTCAAATGCAGAGCAAAATGGATGCAGACCACTTGGCTGTGCCGTGGGATGGACGCAAAAGAACATTTTTAGTTGTCTTTGCCATTAATCCACTTTCACACGTCACATTGTGATACACAGCAGTCTGCCTTTTCAATAATCTCCTTAGACCAAGCATCTTTACTTTTTATCCCCTTATTTTTTGTCTTTTAGTCTTTTTTTGTCTGTTGTGCATTTGGTGGCCGCTTTGGAAAGAATCTTGCATCTTGTAAGCATTGACACACACACAGTTGGCACTTGTTTAAACATCTGGGCTACAAAGGTTGCCCGGGAACTGTGATATTAAAACCAAACCCTAACAAACCAGAAACCCATAAACTGGGTTTATAATTCGTGCAGAAATATATATCACACAAGTTTTTGCAATCATGGAAGCATAGATTTGCTCCTAGATGGTGGAAAAGTACAAATTCTGTTGTGGGACTTTTACTAACACATTTCTTGATTAATCAAAATAATCATGTTTCCTCCAAAAAAAGCAATTCATGTTTTACAACAAATTTTTCATATTTTCTATACCACTAAATGGAGTTTTGACAAAAATTCAATCTGAAAGACTCACCCCCTCCTCTGCTCCATCCAACGACTCCACCACACGTCCCCGCTCCAGCCAATTAGCATCGAGTCTGCATTTCCTCTTCAGCCAATCACCGTCCAAGGCTCCTCTTTGAAGATCTTCACTCACGGGCTTCCTCGCTCTTCAAGCTGAGCTGCGACCCTCCTCCTCCCCATCTCCACCATCTGGCTTCCTAGCTCCTCCAAATTCCCCTACCTCCTCAGGCCTCCACTCCACCACCAGTCGGATCCCAGGGTGAAGACATCTCTAATTCTGTTCATAAGTTGTTCATTCAATCTCACGTCATTCTCAGCGTTCGTGTCTTCCTCCGGGGTCTGAGCGCCAAAGAAATATTTGTAAATAAACTTCTCTAATTGCCTCCTGAGTGTCTTTTCATCGTGAGTCTTACAGGATAGAAATAAAATATAAACTAAGATTTGTACTTTAAATTATGTATAAAGTGCCACCACCAGCATGATAAAAACAAATAAAATGAAGCTCCTATTTTTGAATATTTATAATCTCAAATATGATGAAACTGAACTAGAAAGAAACAAAAACTCACCTCGGTTCAGTCATGAGTTAGAGTCCACAAAAAAAAAAAAACTTTTATCACACATTTCAGTTACAATGTGACAATAGAAACTAGAGCTGCACAATAAATTACAAATTTATTGTAATCTCTCCGTCACTGTATGCAATATGCATATTATGAAAAAATGCCTATACTACACTCTGTGATAGCGAAATATATTTTAATACAACAGATTCAGGGTCTTTATGCCTGTATTTATTTGGTGACACTAGATCAGTGCACCAAAAGAAGTTTTAGAAGGCAAAGAGTTGGGAAGGTGACCAATTTATTATGGAACTACAAATAAATAGTTTAATTGCCAAAACAGCAGATGTTGGCCAGAAGCAACTTTTTTAATAAATCCTTGTCGTTAAGATGGAAATAATAATGCTTTTTTTCTACTTTTTCCAATAGCTTGATAGATAACTCATTATCTTGGGTATATGTTTGTTACGAATGTTCCAGTTCCCAAACTTCCTTTCGAATCAGTGACCCACGATTCCACCTCTGAAAAGAGATTCCAGGGTACAAACTCTGGTTCAACTTGGGCATGGCAGGATGATTGTTTTTTTCTCCGCAAACTGCTCCAGTGGGCAGGTTGAAGCTGCAAACAGTAGTAGCAACAAGTATGGCGGTGAATACGAAAAAACCTACCATATAAATATTATTTATGTCTTCAAAAACACACGGATTTTATAACTACTAGTTTCTGTTATACTTGCAGATGCTAAACACATGCAAATGAAAACATTGTACATACCATTGTTCTCGCAGAGTTTCCAACTCAACTGTAGTTTATGCTCTCTGTTTGCATTAGAAGGAATGCTGCGCGCAGCTTAGCATGCTCCACTGCCTCGCTGCCACTCTTTCCCCTGCATTATGTAACGCTCTCTGTTGATGACTCATGCTTAGTTCCCAAAAGTGGCTCAACAAAACACCAAAGTTAAACGGCACCCGAACCAAACTTGTTCAAGAATGAGAGTTCTTTTGGTGGAAAAACACTAGTGTTGACTTTTCTGTATCTAGTGTAGATGTGTGTTTGTTTTAAATGTGATTGATTTATGCCCCTTTTTCACGGGCTCTACGACCGGCTCCACACAGCCCATTTGGCATTTCCATTACTGTTTTTTCCGGCCCAGTACCTGTTTTTGTGGTACCTTCTCCCGAGCAGATCCCATCAGGGCTGAGTCGGGACTGCATGTGACGTGAACAGACTGCTGTTCACTGATTGGTCATGGGACCACGAGAACGTTTTTCAGGTAGGTAGTGCAGGGAATAGTTATTAAAACTCAAAAGTGATTACAATAATAAGGCCAAAGCAGGTCAAACCAAAATATGTACAATTAAAAAACCATGCCTGGAGGCTAAAAGAAAAAAGACACATCAAATTTCTGAATTACATGCTGTATTTAATAACATCCTAAATCTGATCATACACACAATCATCTGTTCAGATGCACAATTTCCCCCAAAACACACAAAACAAAACCACCATGAAACAGCTCATGCAATAGTTCATATAGAAAAAAGAAAGTGTCTCTGAAATAAAAATCCTCTTGCGATATGACTGTGCACGATCTCTCAAAAACTCTAGGAAAAGTCCGGACAAAGGATTTGCTCACAAGCACTCAAAAATAATGCATGGAAAGTAATGTTGGGGCCCAAATACTGTATATACCAAAAAAAAAGAGAAAAGGAAACTTCTCACCGGTTCAGCTTTTTTGTTTGCCACCGGTGTTTTCCTTCTTCAGGGCTAGTAGATAATCTCCCAAAGATCCTTCTGTCAGCTAATCTGGTCAATGCTACATGTGGCAATGAATGACATAGAAGTCCTTGTCCTCTTTATTGCCATGGCTGAGACAAAAACGTCCTCTTAAAGCCCCAAATTTTGACTTCTTCAGGCAAACATTGGAGCATTACCAGTCCAAACAGCAGTTTCTCTCCTCTCCACTTCTCCTGCCACACCCCCACATGGCAAAACCCTGTGCTTATTTTATAAGTTGGGGCTGGGCTGTGGTCCAGATAATTATCCAAGTGGACCATTTTATACATAATGAATAAACATATACAAGACATTCGTTCGTCAAATGGGATGAAGAAACACTAGTTTGGGCTTCTGTAAATTGTTTACACTTTAACACAGGCAGTTAATGGGTAAAACGTGGGAAATAACTAGCAAACAGACAACTTGTCTAACAACAGAGCACATTCAGCAGCTTTAGAAATAGACAAAGCTTAAAGTAATTTTCTCCTGATCATCAGCAGGATCAGCAGCTTGTTCTGTCTTTTCAGCTGCCCATCATGCATGTTGCTTGTGCTGCTTTGGTTCAAACCAAACCTTACACATAATCCAAACCTCAGTTTACCCGGGCCTAACCTGAAGTACTCCTATACTTTAGACCACTTCAGCCTTTAAAAACTGTAATAAACCCCGGCTCATTAGGGGGTGATCAATCACTTGTCTTTTAGACAGTAGCGCAGGCAGAACTAGCCAATGACTGAAGCCAAAATCAGCTGACGCGCACACACACACACACACTGCTGCAGACTGCAAAAAGAGATTTAAAGTGATACAATTATTGATGTTAACAGATTATTTTACTTGACTATGTTGATTACATCAACAAACTGCAACACTTCTACTTGTGTTTAAAGAAGAGAAGGCATCATGGCGCAGAGGTGTAATGTAGGGATGTGTGGTGTGCAGTTAGCTGGCAATTAACAACAGAATCTTTTTGTATTTAAACACAGCATGTATTTTTGAAGTATTGTATATTTGAATGTTCAACAAAAGGATCTCAACAAGTTCATCTTCAAATATTATTTAGACTACAATGGTATGATGGAGATGTCCAAGTCAAATTTATGTGCTGCACTACACTTCAGAGCATCCAAGTTATACACCGAGTTGTGTTTTACTCTGATGCTTTGATTGATTTTGGAAAATCACACACCTCTGCAACACCTCGCTCATGTGTAAACAACTAGAAGGAGGTTGGCGATATCATAGAACTGTTGTGTGAAGCTGTTAAATCACAGACAGATTTTCTACCTTCTGACTTTAACTTGAAAAAATCATAATAATATCAATAATAATAATCATATATCTTCCGTTCTGCAGAAAAAACTACAGGATAACCATTCAGAGGCGCACACGAGGTGAAGAGCCTGAATCCATGAAGCATCATCAGTTACGAGAGGATTCCATTAGATCAAACTTCTCAGCAGCATAATCCACAGTGAGGACAAGTTCCTTACAGAGAAGCTTACCTGTGAATGTGGCCACAGAAGTGATTCCACGTCATCTACAATCTGACATTTCTGGTTTTATTCAGGACAGTGTTACTTCTTAGAACCTGGGACTGTTTTAACAGGTACACAACACCATCAGCTTAGATTTTTCTTCACAAAAAGACACAAAAATAAAAGTTAACTGCTGACCTGAAGAGTTTTCTTTTAAACAAATGCTTTCCTTTTCTTTTCTTTTTTTTTGTATTTTTCCGCTAATAAGGTTTTCAGTTTACTGTGACCTTATTGGAATAACGTTTTACTCACTGAGCTATTTTCCTTTTTATCCTGAAATGAGAGCTTTGCTTTATGCCATACAGGTTTGTACTTTTTAAATTTAAAATGAACTTTGATTTAGAAGTTACATTTAGGCTGTTTATCTTTATTTTCAAGATTTGTATTTATTTATTTATTTATTTTCTTTTTTTCTAAATAGGTAAATTTTACAGACTCCTGTATCATTCATTATAATTAAAAAAAGATTAGGTATTGAGATAATTTGGTTGTTTTATGGTCTTTTTTTATTTAATGTTCCAATCAGTTAATTGATCACAGCTTTGGTCATTTTTGTTCCACTAGCAAATAATAGAAAGAAGAAATTAATTTAGTTTTTCTGCTATGTTAAGAAGTTGGTCCACCAGTTAAGCAAACGTCCCAAATCTCCAGAAACAGCAGTAGAAAATACGGTGCGAGGAATAAAAGGGAAATAAGGAAATGTTCTAAAAAGAGAAAGTTATGCAGTAGTTGTGAGGCATCACAGTAAGAAGATTTTTGGCTTGAACTTTAGCTTTGAACTCTGGATGTGTGCTTTATTTGTTCTCCATGAGCCTGTTTGGGTTTTCTCTGGGTGCTCCAGTATCCTCAGCACTGTAAAACTGTGATTCACTGACAGTTACAGTACGCGGAGCTGTTTATCCCCAATGTTCTAAGACCCCACTCACCTTAACTAAAAAAACTCTGAAAAGTAGAAGAATGAGCAGATTTGAATAAAAAAAGAATACATTTGTGACTGAAAAATGTGGAAATAAAAATGCTAAATGATGGTGAAATGGTACAAGAAATATACTTTTTTGTATATTATATTTGTGTTCAAATTACTTAGTTTTTCTCTATAAATCCCACCTGTTATTTGTTTTTGTTAGATCTCCTTTTTTCATACCAATACCTTTTATACTTTCCCCTATTTCTTTATTCATCTCTCTACATGCTGGTGTTCATTCATTGCTCAGTTGAAGGATAAAGAGATGGCAGCATTTGCTCTCAAACTGCAACAATTCTAAATACTATTTTTCTTTTTTTTTAAATGCTGCAATTTCCTGCAGATAATGTAAGTTCTACAGTTTTGCTGAAAGGTTTGCATACACTCATCATTGACATGATGTTTTATTGATTTTCCCATTAGGGATAATCATAAAACCTTGACTTTTAAAAACAAGATTCATCACTAGCATATGGTTAACTCTCCCACCAAGACCACACATTTCTGTAGGCACCCTAAATCTGTCCTGATTTATGGCTGGTTCACACATTTCTTCTAGGGTTGGTGTTTAGGGCTTTGAGAAGGGCGTTCCAAAACAAGTGTCTGTGTGTGCATGTGTTTCAAATGAGAAATTTTAAATGTAAAGATGGAGTTTCAATCTTTTAACTTTGATTAAAACTTTGAAATTTGAGGTAAAGTCAAAGATTTTGGATTCAGTCTCACTCCAGTGCACCAGTACCGCTGGCAGTGAAGAAAAAGGACCACAGCATGATGATCATCTGACCTTAAGGTTCTTTTTAGAAGGCCTTTGGCTTATAAATTTGGGCAGCAGGAAACTTCATTCAAGCTTTAAGGTGTCTGTTTTGGACTAATGAGCTCTCTTGGTCTGGACACTCTCGGTCCATGGCAATGCAAAAAATTCGACACTGTGGACAGTAACATTGGTGTTCCAGCAGTATCCAATACATTGCAGACTTGAACCAGGTGGTTCCTGAGTTTTTCTTGAATATCATGATCAACATCATATTATCAGAGGGTAACTGTTTGGGTCAGAAATTGGGACAAAATCAGTGATTCCCACCATGCATTAGGTTAGATTTTGGAATGGTTAAAGCAGGCTAGCTTCTGTAACCACCTCTCAAAGCCCAGAAACCTACCCTGTGTAATTTGTGGATTCTGTTTAAAAGCCAGGATCCAAACCAGCCTAAACAAATATTCCCCAAAGAGTGGCCAAATATCCAGTCAGGATTCTGTCAGAAGCTTGTGAATGGCAATACAATGTGTGGCTGAGATTTCACCTTATATTAGTGGGGGTGAAGGCATATATTTCAGCCTGTGTGTATAAGTTTGACTGTATGCATTAGAGAAAATTCAAAATATTTTCAAACTTTGTTTTCTTGTGTTTATAGTACAAATTAAATACAGTTTATTACTGAAAAGCTCAAATTATTAGGGCATTCATGCCAACGGTGTGTGGATGCAAACGTCTTACTGGAATTGTAACACGTGACTGTTTGAGATAGACAAAAAAGCAGAGCCTGTTAGCTTTTTCTGTCAGACCTCGTTTTAGCGTAAGTGTAAAATACACTCTGACAAACCTCCTGGCAACCAGTAGCAGGCTAACACACGTGCTCTTCTCTGCCATATTTTCTAACTAAAAAGCTCGTACTGACTTAGCCTTCCACTGGAACGTTATAACTTCTAAACCTAGCGGCCCTTACAGCATGCTATATTTTGGTAGAACCATAAAGACACATGAAGGGAATGTTGAGCTAAACAATTAACTGAAGGTTATTTGTGGCCTGTGCTGACATTTCTATTTGTTTTGAATGGTTAAATTGTATACTGTAGGGAGCAGGGTTAAGAAAAAGAAAATAAGGTAAAAAAGAAAAATACATAAAGGGATTTACATACAAATAAGTATATTTTAAGAGCTAAAAATATATATATATTTCATGTTTTTACTTCTACATATTATTCCCAAATATTTATTATTTTTAAATATTTAGGATTTTCCACTTACTACTTTATTCTTTCTTTATATTTGTGTAAAATAATTAAAGTTTTTGTCTACCCACTGATTTAATCATTATTTTACCATCTCTTCCTTTGTGGTAAGAAACATTTCTTCCTATTTCCATGTGTTATAATATGCTGTCAATTAAAACCAGTGACTTCAATAAAAATGTGACTTTATTGGAACTATGTTTTTTTTTAAGTAAGTCAGTATTCAATAGATTGTTCATTTAGAATTTTTACAAAAGATTAAACAAAATAAATACAGCATTTCAAGCCAGCTCTTTCAGTTTTTTATTCCAGAAAAATATTCCAAAGACTTAACAACTTCATTGCATAAAAACATTTCATTCATTACATATATTCATTTTAATGACTGTATTATTTTGTCAGCTAAAGCAACTATGATTTACCTCCATTCCATCCATCCATTGTCTACCCACCTTATCCATCCAGTGTCATGGAGTGGGCTGGTGTCTAACTCCAGCAGTCATTGAATGAGAGGCAAGGATCACCCTGAACAGTTTGCCAGTCCTACCTGCATGTCAGTTATCTGTCCATTGTCTATTGCCATTTGTCCTTGCGGGGTTGTGGGGGGTTGCTGGTGCCTATCTGCAGGCTGCAGCTAAGCTGTAGATAGGCTCACCAGATGACCCCTGCATAGGGTGAGAGGTTAGGAACACCCTGGACATTAGCAATCCATCACAGGGCAACACAGAGATACACACTCATACCTAAAGGCAGTTTAGAATAACCAGTTAACCAGTCATGTTTGTGGACTGTGAGAGATAGCCGAAGTACCTGAAGAGAACCTCCGCATGCACAGGGAGAAGATGGAAACTCCATGCAAAGAAACTCCGGGCTGATATTCAAACCCAGGACCTTCTTGCTGCAAGCCAACAGTTCTAACAACTGTACCACAATACTTCTAATCCTGGGAGGTTCTCTTTCCTTTCACAAAGCAAAATTCAGCTGCTAAGGTAAAGTACGTTATAAATCCCAGTCCCACCCCAACAGCTGCCAACAGCTGGCATAAAACTAATTGACCCTCTTCATTAAAAGCCTGCATAGATTATCTTTACAGTACCCATATAGTTTGAAAATCAATATAAAATAGTCTGCTGAATGAAAGTTTTGTTCATTTCATAATGTTAAAGGAAAAACAGAAAGCAAGAGGTGTGAAGATAGTCACTTGAGTTCTTTAGTTACCTAATGTTTTACAGTCTTTTAAACACATAATTTCATTGATAATGTACCACCAAATATTCTGTTTTGCCCAATTCTGCCCAATTGTTATTTTGTTCTTGCCTCTTACTGAGAGTGAATTTTTGTTAATTAAATCTTTTTTGCACTTACCGACATGCTGCCTTCTAGTCTGCATTCTGGGGTCCTCTATCTCGCAAGTCCTAACAAATAAAATTGATTCTATTAAAAATAAAATAATTGGCATACTCCCGAACATGATTACTTTATCTTAAGTAAGTGAGACAACATTGGAAGTAACTGCAGAACCTGATCTGTGTTTGGACTGTTCTGATCCTGTGAAGCTTCCTGAGTTATCAGAAATATTAGCTTCATCTAAACCTTCAACTTGTATGTTAGACCCAATCCCAACCAAATTATTTAAGGAAGTGTTCCCTCTGATTACCAGCCCCATTTTAGATATGATTAATCTATCTTTAGTAAATGGATCAGAACCACAAGCTTTTAAGGTAGCTGTAATTAAACCTTTACTTAAGAAACCTTCGCTTGATCGAGATGACTTGAAAAATTACAGACCTATATCCAATCTTCCATTCTTATCGTAAATTCTTGAGAAAATAGTTTCTAATCAAATGTGTGAACATTTATACAGCAATGACCTGTTTGAAGAGTTTCAGTCAGGTTTCAGAGCTCATCATAGCACTGAAACAGCTCTGCTGAAAGTCACTAATGATATTCTTATGGCCTCAGATAATGGACTTGTGTCTGTTCTGGTTCTGTTAGATCTCAGTGCTGCATTTGATCCAATCGATCACAATATTCTCTTAAAAAGGCTGGAATATGCTGTAGGGATCAGGGGAACAGCGCTAGGCTGGTTTAAATCTTATCTGTCTGACAGATTCCAGTTTGTTCATGTAAATGATAAATCATCTTAAAACTCCAGGGTTAATTGTGGAGTACCACAGGGTTCAGAGCTTGGGCCAATTCTATTTACTATATATATGCTTCAAATAGATAAAATTATGAGGCAGCATGGGATATATTTCCACTGTTATGCTGCTGATATTTAGCTTTATATATCCTGATGAGTCCAACCAGTTAAATAGACTACAAGCATGTCTTCAACACATAAAAAGTTGGATGACTTTAATTTTTTTACTTCTAAATTCAGACAAGACCGAAGTTGTTGTCATTGAAAAAGAACCTGCTTAGTCAAATAATTAATGTGAATGACATTTAATTGACCTCGAGTAATAAAGTAAAAACCTTGGTGTTATTTTTGACCAGGACGTGTCATTTTCCATTCAATTCAATTCAGTTTTATTTATATAGGGCCATGCACAACACATGTCGTCTCAAGGCACTTTAAAAAGTCAACTCATTCAAATCATACAGATTTCAAGTCAGGTACATATATTCCAATTAATCCTAACTATCAAACAGTGCAGTTGGATTCAGTTTATTATTTAAATTGGTTAAAAGGTTTTTCTATCTAAGGAAACCCAGCAGGATCAGCTCCTCCAAGTCCGAGGCCATGGTACTCGACCGGAAAAGGGTGGCTTGTCCTCTTCAGGTTGGAGGGGAGTTCCTGCCTCAAGTGGAGGAGTTTAAGTATCTCGGGGTCTTGTTCACGAGTGAGGGAAGAATGGAGCGGGAGATCGACAGACGGATCGGTGCAGCTGCCACAGTAATGGGGGCGCTGTGCCGGTCCATTGTGGTGAAGAGAGAGCTGAGCCGAAAAGCAAAGCTCTCAATTTACTGGTCGGTCTACGTTCCTACCCTCACCTATGGCCATGAACTTTGGGTGATGACCGAAAGAACGAGATCACGGATACAAGCGGCTGAAATGAGCTTCCTCCGTAGGGTGGCCGGGCACTCCCTTAGAGATAGGGTGAGGAGCTCGGCCATCCAGGAGGGGCTCGGAGTAGAGCCGCTGCTCCTCCACATTGAGAGGAGCCAGTTGAGGTGGCTCGGGCATCTATACCGAATGCCTCCTGGACGCCTTCCTCAGGAGGTGTTCCAGGCACGTCCCACCGGGAGGAGGCCCAGGGGACGGCCCAGGACACGCTGGAGGGACTATGTCTCTCGGCTGGCCTGGAAACGCCTTGGGCTCCCCCTGGAGGAGCTGGAGGAAGTGTCTGGAGAGAGGGACGTCTGGGCGTCTCTGCTGAGTCTGCTGCCCCCGCGACCCGGTCCTGGATAAGCGGAAGACGACGAACGAACGAACGAAACCCAGCAGATTGCATCCAGTCAGTGACTTGCAGCATTCACTCCTCCTGGATGAGCATGTAGAGACAGTGGACAGTCACTGCATTTAACGTTTGAAAGAATAGAGCAGAGACACAAAAAGAACACAGAGGCACTAATCCAGTAGTACTTTCGATAGGAAAGAAAAGTAAAACATTAATGGTTGTAGCTCCTTTAAAGGCTTCATCTAGGAGAAAGACCAAAAAGCAGATGAACTCTGAGCCGGTTTTCAAGTATAGAGTATGAAAGAGAGCACATCTCTGTTAGTCGTAGTAAAAGCTCAGTCCGCTGCTACAGCATGTCTAGGAGAGACAGGGTTAAACACTAAAAGACAAGGCCAAGTGTATCATCTGTAGAAGGTGAGCATCAAGTGGTTGGCAGCAGGAGCAGCAGCTCAGCTGATGTTCTCCTCCAGGAAGATGCCGCAGCTAAACACAGAGCCAGGTCAGATGTAGCTTCTAGTAAGAGAAAAAACAGAGAGAACATAAATTTAATCATAAGCCACTAAAGGGGCTACTGCTGCTATTAACACTTTACTTTTCTTAAACATATAAAATACTCCTGGATCAGTGCTTCTGGTTTATTTTTTTGTGTGTATGCTGTCTTCTCAAGCCCCCAGTTGGTTATGGCAGATGATTGTTCACACTTTGCCTGGATCTGCTGGAGGTTTCTTCATGTTTTTCTTTATGCTGTCACTAGATTTCTGCTCATCCAGGAAGAGTAAAGGCTGCAAGTCAGTGACTGGGTTTCCTTAGATAGATTTCTGAACATATTTTGCAAATTTGAATGATCAACTGAACTTGACATAATTGTTTAATACCTAATGTATAATTGGATTGAATCGACTTTCTTTTTATTTGTTTAGTTTTTTTTTTTTGTCTTGAGCGTGCCTTGAGATGATATTTGTTGTGAATTGGCGCTATATAACTTAACTGAATTGAGTTGAATTGAAAGAGAGGTAGTTTAACTGGGCTTAGAATTTTGTACCTAGTCAAGAAAGTATTGAAACCCCTTTCCTCATTAACACTGCAAGGCTGGACAGCTTTAAAACTTTGGTGGCATTTCTAATTGGCTTTAAATGAATGGAGCTGTTAGACAGAAAGGTATGAAAACATTGCACTACCTTGCTGACCAGTTTTATACCTCCTTACCTGAGACAAGTCTAAGACAAGTATGGCAGACCTCCTTAATTACTGCCCTAATAAATAAAGTCATAATAATACAAAATACAAGAATCTGACACGTTTTATATATTCATGACAAAAATATTTAAAATATACTTTGCATATTGTCTTTACTTTTATCAGTTTTGCTGAAAAACTGGCAAAACTATGGTGACAAATGGCCACCTGTAATTAGTTATTGTCAGCACTTTACTCAAACATTCCATGTTAGGTTTTGGAGAAATGGATAATACTGTTATAATTGTGTTGTTGCATGAGAAGAAAGTAGCACCACTGAGGATGTTGTGATATCTGATGCTAAGACTGTTATAAACATCACAAAAGGAAGTCACTCAATCTTAGCTTTAACAAAGAAAGCTGAGTCCAGCCATTTCCTCATTACTGTGTTATGATGCTGATTTGGACATTATCCACATGGTCATCAACTGCTGATTAGCCTGACGTCAAAAAACTTATCAGATCTCACACTGTTCATGGTCAAGCTGCAATGGAATGCATCCTCTTTCAGCTTTGGGAGAAATGGTTTCCTTCCGTCTTTGCTTTACACTTCCTTTCTCATTAGTCTTTTACATACCTTAGTGTTTTATGCTCTCTTTCTGCCTATCTCACTATCCCTTGATATTTTCGTCCATATGTTTTTTGCATTTATAAGGCAAATATGTGAAATACATTTTATGCATGCATAAATATAGAAAATACTTGCAAAGCTCTAATCAACAAAATAGACTTTAAATCTGTAAAAGATGACCTGTAGTCATTAATCACTGTATACTAAAGTATGCCATTATAACCTTTTGTGCTTTTATCAACCCAACAATCCTCTTCAAACTCAGCAAATGAGATTAAATAAATTTAAAATGAAGGACCTTTGATGAAACCAGACTAATGGAAAACAGACATCTGCCTCAGCTAGTTACAATGAGTGGACACAAAGAGAAAAAACAGGCTGGACGAAAGAAAAAGAAACAACAAAACCCAACAAGCAGTTGTCGGGCCAGTAACTGCAGAGTAAACATGCTGCTCTGGAGCCAGAGATACCTGACACAAGACACAAGATACAGAGAAACACAAACATAAATTAGAGAAAAATTAAGTTACTGTCATGCAATCAAGACATTTGAAGACACTTGGTGAAACACAGAGTAGAGATGTAGAACAGCAACAAGCCCTTGTATGGGACTGTAAGAATTATGATTATTGATTAATATTTATCAAGAATTATAATTTAAAATCATAATTTTAAAAACATTTAATTTCTTAACCAAAAATCATTACTGACGAATAGAAATCAGAGATGTCCTCTGGTGTTGTGATTATGGGCTCATAGCTCTTTAATAATTACAATTAGCTATTCATCATTGATAATTGATAAATTATTAACCAAAACCACAAAGTGTCACTGTTTATTCAACCGCTTCACCGAAGGTGGGGGAACTTCGACCTTATTTTGATAAATCACTCTTGCACGAAATAAACACAAACGCTTCTCTTAATTATATATATAAAGATTTATTAAAGCCAAATAATTCTGATATACCATTATTTTGGTCCAAAACCTTCACCTATCTAACAAGCACTATTCTACACAAAGGTGATAAAAATGACTACCTAAAAATAATTATAAAAGAAAAATATATGCGTATCGAGTGTCTATGAAGATCAAACCAGCAGTTTTATGGACAAAATGTACAATTTGGGTAAAATGGAAAGAGAAATCCTCCTGGTGTCCTGATGTCTCGATTGCAGCGATCAGCTGGTAAAACGGTGGGGCCACGCCCCTTTAGCCACTAGCAACTGATTGCCCCAAATCTCAAACAAAGAGTTATAAAACTCTGAGGTGGGAATCCAGTGGAAAAACTCCAGTAATAAAACTGGAACAAAGGAGTGGTCAGGTGAGGCCCAGTTGCTTTGAATGAAAAACTTTAAAAGTCCAACTTCTAACTCCTGGCTGATTTGGGATCAGCCGGACAAAACATGAACAAACGATTCAGCAGAGCTTGCACAGCAAATCAAAACACAGCTCAGTATAAAACACTTCAATCAATATTGCATGCAACAAGTTGATACCTTGGATTAAATACTGGTGATTCTACATCACCTTAACTATGCCTCATCTTGCCCAGACTTCTAAATGTACCTATCCAATTTAATATAAAAAGAACGAAATTACGCTGACGTTGATTTCTTCTCTCCACCAGTTGAGGATGGGACAAGTCTGAAGAAAATGGGGGGGGGGATCACGCGTCCTTGATCAAATCAAGAAAAAAAAACGGTAAACTTCTCATCCATCCATGAGGGGAAAATATGAAGAACCGTTTAGTCGACTGAATCAACAAGGAGGAAATTCATCTTCTTGGAAATAGAACCTCTGTGGGTTTTCACCTGCGGCGGGTGTCAGCGTGGTCTTCGATCGGCGAATAATTCTACTGATCTTCTCGTATCAGACAGATTTCCAGCCTTCAAGCCCTTTCGGGAATAGCTTTGTGGAGCAAAAGTTCGGCTGCGGCTTTTGTCTCTCCAGATATGCGCCTCCGTTGTGTCGTCCTGTGAGACACGCGGGAAATGGCCACGATACTGGCCCTGTTCCAATACTTGCACTTCCACCCTTGTGTCCCTGAATTGCGCGTTCCCGTTGATGGGTTCGAGTGCGTAGTCTGTTCCAATTCTCCAGAGTGGTCCTTAGCCTCGGCCCCTTTGTGCCCTCAATCCGCCCTTCTGCGAAGCCCACATCTAAGTGGACTTCGCCGAAGTATATTACCCACAATTCACTGCTGCAGATGACGTTCTGAGCAAAAACCAATCACAACCGTCAACGTAACCAGCCATCTAATCAGAATAATAAGAACTGCGTACACTTTAGACAGCAAGCCGACAAATATATTTTTTTACTGGTTTTCCAGACTCAACATTGTAAGAAACCACTGGGTTCAGAGTGAGTCTGGGCAGTCAGTACGTCATAACACTGAAGATACAGGGGTTGGACATTGAAACTGAAACACCTGTCATTTTAGTGTGGGAGGTTTCATGGCTAAATTGGACCAGCCTGGTAGCCAGTCTTCATTGATTGCACATTGTACCAGTAAGAGCAGAGTGTGAAGGTTCAATTAGCAGGGTAAGAGCACAGTTTTGCTCAAAATATTGAAATGCACACAACATTATGGGTGACATACCAGAGTTCAAAAGAGGACAAATTGTTGGTGCACGTCTTGCTGGCGCATCTGTGACCAAGACAGCAAGTCTTTGTGATGTATCAAGAGTCACGGTATCCAGGGTAATGTCAGCATACCACCAAGAAGGACGAACCACATCCAACAGGATTAACTGTGGACGCAAGAGGAAGTTGTTACTGTTTTCCCCACATCCGGGAGAGTTACGGTGTGGAGAAGGCCCAAAGAAGCGTACCACCCAAACTGTTGCATGCCCAGAGTGAAGCATGGGGGTGGATCAGTGATGGTTTGGGCTGCCATATCATGGCATTCCCTTGGCCCAATACTTGTGCTAGATGGGCGCGTCACTGCCAAGGACTACCGAACCATTCTTGAGGACCATGTGCATCCAATGGTTCAAACATTGTATCCTGAAGGTGGTGCCGTGTATCAGGATGACAATGCACCAATACACACAGCAAGACTGGTGAAAGATTGGTTTGATGAACATGAAAATGAAGTTGAACATCTCCCATGGCCTGCACAGTCACCAGATCTAAATATTATTGAGCCACTTTGGGGTGTTTTGGAGGAGCGAGTCAGGAAATGTTTTCCTCCACCAGTATCACGTAGTGACCTGGCCACTATCCTGCAAGAAGAATGGCTTAAAATCACTCTGACCACTGTGCAGGACTTGTATATGTCATTCCCAAGACGAATTGACGCTGTATTGGCCGCAAAAGGAGGCCCTACCCCATGCTAATAAATTATTGTGGTCTAAAACCAGGTGTTTCAGTTTCATTGTCCAACCCCTGTACCTTTCAAACAAACACTGGCGCGGCGAGAGTCTGGTGTATAAACCTCCGTCGCTTCCTGCACTTTCTTCTCCTCAAAACAATTGCTTGTTGCAGTTTTAAATAGTTTTTTTAGCAGCAAGACTGTGAAAACAATGCTGGTTCCCGCCCTTTTTGATGTTGCAGTTACGGTGCAGAGGTGCAAGTCGATGACGTAACGCCTACTGTCCCAATTCTCCAATTTTGCACGCTTGTAACCTGCGCACTTCAACCCCTACATGCACTTGTACAAAGTACACACTTCATAGAGGGGCGTAGGGTGTAGTGTGGGTATTGGGACAGGGCCACTTTCCCCTTCTGCCGGTTTTAACTCTCGGTGACGTCAGAGCTGCGACGTCTGTTGAGCTGCGTGTGTCAAAATGTGCGATCAAAATGGATGACCCCAACAGGACACATCAGCTGTTCTTCAGCATTCAGCTTATCACTGTACAGTTTTCTACACCAGTTGGTTCAGGTGATTATAATTTCTTAGTCTTGTTAGCTAGCTATTTAAAAGAGGTTTGTGTGATTTATCTTCAGGAATTCAATGTAATTTGTGCTTTCTTGTACCTTTAGCTGAAGATGGACCCTGAGGACCTTCACATGTTGACACAGACTCAAAAATGACTACAAGATACTTATGACTTGCACTAAGTCTTCTGAAAGGCTTTATTTTAATTCACATTTACCAAGTAGGTTGTCAGGTTTCTGTGTAACCTGAAAGGAGAATGGCTTATCTTTTATTTCACATCTCTTTCCATCAGTTTCACTCATATATTCAGCAATCTTCTTAGAAATGCTACTTCTGATTTTTTTTTTTATGAGCAAAATGTGTAAAATTGTCTTTAGTATATTTTACGCATTTCCTCTTCTGATAATAAATTATCATCTGTATGAAATTGTTCAAAACTTTTCAGATATTGCTCATTGCTAATTGAC
The DNA here is from genome assembly GCF_021462225.1 of Girardinichthys multiradiatus. NCBI lineage: Eukaryota > Metazoa > Chordata > Actinopteri > Cyprinodontiformes > Goodeidae > Girardinichthys > Girardinichthys multiradiatus. The sequence continues at coordinate 367,563 of NC_061805.1, read as the reverse complement.
TTATTGCTAATTGTACCTGCAAAAGAAAATCCAAATAGTATTATATACACCTGGAGGTGTACATCTCAAGAAGGTGTATATAATACAACTCTCTTGCTCTCCCTTGACATCGAGGCTCTAGCTCAGATAATAAGACAAACAAATTATATAAAGGGAATAGACATCTCTGGAGAGAGAGTGGCACTAAATGCTGACGATGTTCTTATATATTTAAAGGAACCAAATAAATCATTGCCAACATTGTTTAATTTCCTAAAAACATTTGGTAATTATCCCGGATATAAATTGAATATGAGTTAAACACAGATAATTACCATACATTATGGTCCTCCAACAAATTTACGCAACAACTTAAAGCTGAAATGGGACTTAAATACTCTAAAATACTTAGGAGTTGTAATTCCCTCTGAAATTACAACTATAGCTAAACATACCTACGGTGCCTTTGTTGCAAAAATGAAACAAGATATTCAGAAATGGACTGCCATTCCTTTCAAAAGCCTGATTCCAAGAATTGAGTCAGAGTAAATAATCATATTGCCTAGATTTCTTTTTTTGTTTCAGGCTCTCCTTGTTTAAGTCAGTAAAAATATTTTTTTGGAATAGGGAAAAAAATCATTTCTAGATTTTCTGGCTGGGGAAACAAACAGAAGTAATATTCAAAACATTTAACTTTTCAAAGACTATTATTATCAAATTATCCTTTTTAAATCTGTGTAACCCTAATTATCAAGCTCGGTAAAAGGACATTGAACCACATATTTTGTCAGATCCCTCATTACAGGCAATATTAGGGAAATATGATTTCGGAAAAATCCTTAATGAGGTTAAAAATACATGGCTGGAGTCACCACTAAAATTTTGATTAAATGTTAAAGATTAATATAAATTATGATAATTTGATCATGATAATTTGTAGATTGTGATATGGTTAGACAGCGGATTTCACAGCTGGATACTTAAAGGTATAACATCATATTATTCTTTAACGGATATAGGGATAACAAGGATTATCAGACTCTCATGGACAGTCATAATCTGGAAAAACAATACTGTTATAAGATATTTGCAATTGCGCCACTAGATTAATAAAGAACTGTTTCCCTCTGAAGGTGTAGTAACTGCTGCTCAAGGAAATATTAAATTCATACAGTGCAAAATCCAAGAAAGGTCTAATATCTAGGTTATATAAAGGGTTTATGAGTAAGAAGTTACATTCAACACAAAAGGAAGATTAGACTGACTGATGAAGAATGGCAGTGTTATTGTACATCTGTTGTACAAATGAACATTTCTGGAAAAATTCAACTGGAAATGCTTAATCAGATATTTTATCACTTCAAAGCAAGATACATTGTAACAGAGGAAGGGGGGACTTAAGTGCTGGAGACAGTGTGGAAGCCAAGATGCCAATCATTGGCACATATTTCAGGATTGCCCAATAATAATAAAAATATCTGGAAGGATATACACAAACATGTGTGTGGAATCTATATTATTTAAGTTTAGAAAACCCTCACAGCTCCAGAGACTTGTTACAGATATGAGGGAAAATGGGTGTTAGTTGGTCAGTGCAGATTTTCAGGCGGAGAGGGGAGACATCATCAGGACCTGCCTTCTTCCCATTCAAAAACTGAAGACCCTATTAACATCTTCTTTGATCTTTAGTGCAGGCAGAGGGAGAGAGAAGGGGACAATTGTGAGGAGCTTTAAAAATCAGGAATCCATCCGTCCGGCTTTTCAAATTTATATTTCAGATGAAAATTTTTTAATATTTGACCCCTCTTTAAGTGAAATAAAACACTCCTCTAACCAGTGCTTTCATCAATTCTCTGTGCTGTTCCAAGAAACCCTGATTTTTCAGGGTTTCTGATACTGACAGAGAATCTGTGCAGCTGGACAGAGCACATTTCACTTTGTAGGAGAGACTGCAGGGGATGACAGCTATTGACTGTAGGGCTTCTGGTCATTTTAATATAGCATTTTCCACATTACAATTGATCAAGGAGAGTCTGCCAGTAGACATAGGAATGCTGGCGAGGGGTAATTTAGCCAGAGTCCCAGAGGTTTTTTTTATGCAAATCACGTGTTTTTCTCTTACTCATAGCACAATGTTTTTACCAACTTGTATCTCCAAGGTACCACTTTCTATTCAATCTGTATCTGTTTTTATCTGTCATCATCACATATCAAATTTATAATTCTTTTTACCAAAAACACTACAAAAAATCAAGTTTTGCTCTGAATACTTAGGCTTACAGGGATTTTTGGCGTCACACGTGACTGGGGAGACTTCTGGTTTTTAAACAGGCCTAATTGTTCTGTTATTTTCTATCTGTTGAGTCTGCTGTCCCATTTGGAGGTCAAGTGAATATACAGTAAAAGGCATGTAATGTCACCACTTTTCACTGTTCTGACATGGATGCATTACCAACTGTAAGTATTGCTTTCAAAGTTTTATTTTGTGGAAATCTGAGGTTTAGAAAAGCGTGTTTCTTCTGCCAGAATTTGTTATTTTGTAATGATGTGATTTATTTAACTTTTTATTTTTACTCATTTGTTTATTTTACTATTCTGAGTACCACAACCTGGAGATAATTTTATATTTTGTCTTTATGATTACATCATTTTCACACATTTAATTAGATTAAACAAAACTACTCAAATATTCAGTACTTAAGTAGCCTTTTTACAGAATAGTTTTTTACTCTTACTTTTTTTGAATGACTACTTTTTACTTCAACTTTAGTAAAAATATGGTGAAGTAGTGCTGTCTTACTTAAATACCATTTTTGGTTACTCTAACCACCTCTGCTGATAATGCAGTTTAGCACTCCACGTTGCTCCCTTGAGATGTTAAGTGCAGGAAATGAGCATCAAGTACTGTTGTGTTTGATCTCCAAATTGGAGAAAATGAAGAAGCTTTTCATATTTCGTGCATGGTTAGATTAACACAGTAACCATTTGACTTATCTGACTATGACGCCTTGAAAAATTACACAATTCTAATGTTCCAAGTTATGCAACAAAAATTTTAATATGCTGATTTCACAAATGTTTATTGGGCTGAGATCAGGAATGCAGGCCAGCCGTTCCATCTTATCACTCTCAAATTCTGGAGGTAGTCTTATATAGACACTTTGGGGGGCAAGCACTGACATCTGGGAGGATAGAGTTTGGAGATATAATTCCCACTGGTTACAGAATCTCATCTTGATATCTCTCTGTATTAAGACTGCCTCCAATGATGACAACCGTGTTTGTCCAGTGAAGGAGATTTTCATGGCACAACATGCATCTCATGTCTGCTGCTTAACCAATATACATATTTTCTTACAAATATGGCGCCATCTAGGCAGAAATAAACAGATTTTAATGGTAGCCTCTTTATTCCCATATTGATAATTTGAGTCAGTCTTGTGTTGGCTTAAGTTTTGTTTATCATCTTTATGTTGACTTTGCCAGTCTTTCTCATTTATGTTTCCTCATCTCTGGTTATCTCAAACTGAATCCCTATCTCTTGCTCCATCAATGGAAGCGAGAAACATGGGTGTCATGATCGATGACTAGCTGACTTTTGAAGGTCATGTTCCATTCGTTGCTCAATTGTGCTGGTGCAATTTATTGTCTTCAATCAGCCTTAAAGTTACAAATCACCCCACTGTTTATTGAACTCCACTGGTTACCCTTTGCTGCCCATATAAAATTCAAGTCACTGATGTTAACCTACAAAGTGTGTAATAGAATGGCTCCCATCTATTGGAATGCTTTTGCATGGCTTATGTCAGGACTCTTCGGTTATCAAGGGATTGGTGGCCAGTAGTGCCTACATCACGGTCAAGACGATCCAGACTCTTTTCAGGTGTTGTTCCATGATGTTGGAATGAGCACTGTAAGAACAAGGGCATCCTGTGATGACTGTGGCTCAATGGGAACATTAGTTGTCTTGCAATCCAAAAGTTGTGGGCTTGATTCCAGCATTTTCCTGCGACATGTCGATGTGCTGCTAGGAAAGGCACTTAACCTTAAGTTGCCTACCAATCTGCATATCGCTTTATGAATGTGTGTTGTAGCCATGGAGGGGGTGTGCAGGTCGTTGCATACTGCGCTGTTTTCCTCTCTTCCTACAGGGTGTGATTGGCAGGTGTTCCTAGTTGAGCACATCAGAAGGGGTTCTTAAGGAGCAGGAGCCTGATGGGAGACGTCAGCTTATTATCTCTGCAAGAGTAATTAACCTGACCGTGGTTTATTGCTCTTCTGTGTCAGACGAACAAACGCTTACCCAAGTCTCTGTCTTGTAGATGTGACTCTGCTGGTGAGCAAGACTGTATCTCAAGTCCTCTGTCTGTCACGATCAAGCAAACGTTTATGGTACTTCTCCCCACCGTGAGTCTCACTTCCTCTCCAGCCTGCACCTTAGCGATCACCTGCCTGTCCACCCTCCAACGCCGCATGCTTGGTTGCAGCTCCGCAGCTCAGATGATCACCGTGAAACTCTGTGGGAAAGGCTCAGCTCCTCTTGCAAGCCCTAGTCCTCTGCGCTCAGTAAGACACTTCATTCCTGTCCTGCAACTTCACTCAGTTTCCAATCCAACCGATATATTAATGCCTCATCTCTCCCCGTCCCCGTCCTGACCTCTGCTGGGAAGCCAGTCAACAAACAGATTTCTCTAACCTGCCAAAGTTCGCAATAAACCTTCTTGATTGCAATTATGTTTCTGTGATTGTTGACCACATACTTAGTCTCTTATTTGACATTATGACAGTGTGTGTTTGTGAGTTGATTGGTTAAATGTGGTTCTAGTGTAAATCACTTTCAGTGGTTGGTGTGACTGGAAAAGTGCCACGTATATAAATACATTCCATCTATTTACCATCTCAGTATATCTTCTAGAAACTGTTGAAGATGCAGCTCTTCAGACAATATCTATTACCCTAGCACCTATTCTACCTCTTTACTGCACCATCTCTTTCTACATTTCCCTATATTCCTGAACTCCTTTTCTACAGTCACCTTTGACAGAACCTGACTAGTTGTCTTCCTTCTAAGTAGCTTATTGTTTGTTTTAATTTTAACTGCACTGTTATAACCTCATTTATAAGTTGCTTTGGACAAAAGCAACTTATAAATACATAAACATAGACATGGACATAAACAATGAAAGAAAATCTCTGCATGAATCCATCTGTAATGTGAAGATTCTAAGTTTTTTTGTGAACAAACAACATTACAGGTCCTTCTCAAAATATTAGCATATTGTGATAAAGTTCATTATTTTCCATAATGTCATGATGAAAATTTAACATTCATATATTTTAAATTCATTGCACACTAACTGAAATATTTCAGGTCTTTTATTGTCTTAATACGGATGATTTTGGCATACAGCTCATGAAAACCCAAAATTCCTATCTCACAAAATTAGCATATTTCATCCGACCAATAAAAGAAAAGTGTTTTTAATACAAAAAACGTCAACCTTCAAATAATCATGTACAGTTATGCACTCAATACTTGGTCGGGAATCCTTTTGCAGAAATGACTGCTTCAATGCGGCGTGGCATGGAGGCAATCAGCCTGTGGCACTGCTGAGGTCTTATGGAGGTCCAGGATGCTTCGATAGCGGCCTTTAGCTCATCCAGAGTGTTGGGTCTTGAGTCTCTCAACGTTCTCTTCACAATATCCCACAGATTCTCTATGGGGTTCAGGTCAGGAGAGTTGGCAGGCCAATTGAGCACAGTGATACCATGCTCAGTAAACCATTTAACAGTGGTTTTGGCACTGTGAGCAGGTGCCAGGTCGTGCTGAAAAATGAAATCTTCATCTCCATAAAGCTTTTCAGCAGATGGAAGCATGAAGTGCTCCAAAATCTCCTGATAGCTACAGGTCCTTCTCAAAATATTAGCATATTGTGATAAAGTTCATTATTTTCCATAATGTCATGATGAAAATTTAACATTCATATATTTTAGATTCATTGCACACTAACTGAAATATTTCAGGTCTTTTATTGTCTTAATACGGATGATTTTGGCATACAGCTCATGAAAACCCAAAATTCCTATCTCACAAAATTAGCATATCATTAAAAGGGTCTCTAAATGAGCTATGAACCTAATCATCTGAATCAACGAGTTAACTCTAAACACCTGCAAAAGATTCCTGAGGCCTTTAAAACTCCCAGCCTGGTTCATCACTCAAAACCCCAATCATGGGTAAGACTGCCGACCTGACTGCTGTCCAGAAGGCCACTATTGACACCCTCAAGCAAGAGGGTAAGACACAGAAAGACATTTCTGAACGAATAGGCTGTTCCCAGAGTGCTGTATCAAGGCACCTCAGTGCCAAAATGCCAGAAGTCCAGTGTCAAGTACCCACAGTCAGTGATGGTCTGGGGTGCCGTGTCAGCTGCTGGTGTTGGTCCACTGTGTTTTATCAAGGGCAGGGTCAATGCAGCTAGCTATCAGGAGATTTTGGAGCACTTCATGCTTCCATCTGCTGAAAAGCTTTTTGGAGATCAAGATTTCATTTTTCAGCACGACCTGGCACCTGCTCACAGTGCCAAAACCACTGGTAAATGGTTTACTGACCATGGTATCACTGTGCTCAATTGGCCTGCCAACTCTCCTGAACTGAACCCCATAGAGAATCTGTGGGATATTGTGAAGAGAACGTTGAGAGACTCAAGACCCAACACTCTGGATGAGCTAAAGGCCGCTATCGAAGCATCCTGGGCCTCCATAAGACCTCAGCAGTGCCACAGGCTGATTGCCTCCATGCCACGCCGCATTGAAGCAGTCATTTCTGCCAAAGGATTCCCGACCAAGTATTGAGTGCATAACTGTACATGATTATTTGAAGGTTGACGTTTTTTGTATAAAAAACACTTTTCGTTTAGAGACCCTTTTAATGATATGCTAATTTTGTGAGATAGGAATTTTGGGTTTTCATGAGCTGTATGCCAAAATCATCCGTATTAAGACAATAAAAGACCTGAAATATTTCAGTTAGTGTGCAATGAATCTAAAATATATGAATGTTAAATTTTCATCATGACATTATGGAAAATAATGAACTTTATCACAATATGCTAATATTTTGAGAAGGACCTGTATGTAGACAGTTAACGTGTTAAGCTCGATGGATGGAGTGGAGGGATGCCCTTTTTTTGCCGGCTCTAAAAGTCGTTCAAACTCCGGCAGATTTATTTTCCTAAATCCTTCGCAAGAGGAGGCTTTAATGTTTACAAAGCAATTCACTAAATTCGTTTTTCACAAATACTTTTGGTTTTACAGTAATTTAAACACAAAAGATGGTACTTAGGGGTCTTTCAGGCATATCTGAGTCTAAATGTAAAATGCTACAGGAGACAAATATGCTTTTTCCCCATCCCATCTCTTTTGGTACCAATGAAAACTAGAGAATCCCACTTTTGCAGGGACGTATTACATGTCTTTGCATGACATTAACCGGTCACGTAATTCTTCTGCGTAACCAAGGTTATAAAAGTGGTAGTAACTTTCAATTTACGCACAGCTTGTTTTACGCACTATTATGCACAAAGCTTGCTTGTTGTTTAGTGTTTTTTCTGTGAATTTTGAACATTATAATGTTGCAGAAGAGTAAAACGAACACTTTGGAAGCCTTGGAAACAATTTTGCAGGGCAGTGACCTCGAAGTAGAAGATTCTTTGGACAGTGGTGTGGAATTTGAAGTGGACGAAGATGAGAAACTTTTTCTTTGGGACCTGTTATAGTGTTGCTTTTAATTTCCAGCAACTTTACATTACATATCAGCTATTTCAACAATGCCTTACTGTGTTTTACATTTGTAACTATTGTTGTGTGGAGCGTTGGTATTTTTATTTGTGATTTATTCAACGGGTTATATTTTAGAACAAAAGGAACACAAGGTTTGTTTGTGAAACTGGTTGACAACCTGTTGTATAGCTATTGTATAGCTTTACTGTTACAGTATTACATTATATATCTAGAGGCCTTTATTTTTTCAACAGTAGGTAGACAGGAAAGAGGGCAAAGAGAGGGGTAGACATTCACAAAGGTTGCTGGTCCAGGACTCAAACCTAGGACGACCGCATCAAGGACTATAGCCTCTGCACATCGTGCGATTAACCCCTATACCACCAGCTATACCATATGTAGCTATATATAGTTATATTATTGTCACTTTAATAATACCACTTTACTGTTACAGAATTACATCATTGCTCTTGTATGTTATTTTAATATTTTTGGTGTACAGTGGGAAATTATTTATTATCTGTATTTTTACAGTCAAGAGGAGGCAGGACCATCTGGCACTGAAAGGACTCAGCCTTCTACTACTTCGGTTGAGGCTTTATCTTCTTCAAGTTGAGAAGCCTATTCTGCAAACTATTATGGTTACAAGATAAATATGATGTTTAATTACAATGTTACCATTGTGTTCCTAAGCCTATTGTAAGTCAGTGTCAGATGCCACTTTTTAGCATGTCATTTAGACAAATTTTGTCTCAGCATATATCTTTCAGTTTCTGCAGTGACGGTGCAAAAAAAGAAGAAGATGAGTATGAGCCACCTGTCCGTCAGCTACGTAGTGCCTCAGGGCCCCTGAAACAAAAGGTAGCTTCTGTCGGACTAACTCATCCAAGCCAACAACGAGAGGTAAACAACTCTTGAGGCGGGCGAGTCAGGCAACCTCTAGACCTGATGATGACAATGAGGACAAATGGCACTCTCCAGGTGAGCCTGACATTGAGGCACAAGCTCCTACATTTACCCTGAGGCCTCCTCCAGGACCTAGACTTGATATCACAAAATCATGGTCACCGCTGACCCTGTTGAAGCTGTTTTTTAGTGCAAGCATCATTCGGACCATAATCAAAAATACCAATTTGAATGCACAAAGGACAATTTCAGCTGGCAAGAAATTCCTGTGGTCACCAACTTTGTTTATATAGTTTTTACTACTAATTGTTCTTGCACATTTCTTCATGTAGTTTTTATTGATGATTGTTTTTGGACATTTGTTTACATTGTTTTTCACAGCTAATTCTTTTTTTCAATAAAATGTCTCCAGAAAAAAGTTTCGTACATACAATTTTGTTCGATTTCTTTTCATGATATTAATTTTATGCTGTACACAATAGTACATTTTGATGAGATACAGGGTAAATGTCATGACCAAAGGCTAACATATGCAGAAGGAGTCCTACAATAGAAATCAGCACTTTTATTTGACGAGATTTGCTTTTGTGAGATGAAAACACATTCGGCACAGTTTCGGCACATTTGGCTAAATTGTGTCAAAATCCCAGCACCACCTGGTACATTGCCCACTAAAACCTTTGTGGAACAAATTGACTCAGTCCAAATTTGCTGCAGTTATAGTCAAGATGTTGATGAATACAATCTCAAGGTTCTCCTAGGATTTCCAAAGGATTTTCATGGTGTTTTACAATATTCATTTAGAAAATATTTTTGGCGAGGCTCAAAATTTTTTATTTTTTTATTTGTTTAATCATAAATAAATCAGACATAGTAACAGTTACAATAGTGGTTCCACTTAAAAAAAAATATATTCTTTTATGTCTTACCTTTACACGGGTACCTAACGTTTGCATTTAGACCTTATAACTGTGGAGCTATACTTGATTTACAAAATCATTCTCAGATGAGATTTCACATCCTCATTTTTCCTTTTTTTGAGCTCCTTTCAGAATGAGCCGTTTTAGCGCTCTGTCACTTTTATGCAAATTAGCTGTTTCTGACCGCACCCCCAACCAGCACTTCATGTGAAAACGAAACCGAAACATATATGACACAACAATAAGTACATACATTTCTGTCATCTGCAGATTTGCCATGAACAGCAGGGACTGAATTTTTCTTCAGTCTAAGTCTTTCTGCAAATCCTGACATGTACTGCTGTGAGTTCTCAAAGCAGTCCATGATGAAGCTATTCGTGCAAACTACTACTGTCTTCGGCAATGTGACTGGAACATTGCCTTCAAAAATGAAATGAAGCCGTGAATCTCTGTTATCAGACAGCAGGAGAATGTGCATGGACATGTGGGTCTTTGCAGCTGTAGAATATAAACTATCTATGTGTGTAACTGGAATGTGCGGATTAGAGTTGCCAACCGTCCCTTGAAAAACGGAATCGTCCCGCATTTAGAATAAAAAGTACGCGTCCCGTATTGAGCTGAAACGGGACACACGTAGTCCCGTATTATTAGGTGGATCAAAAATCTTCACTAAAATGTCAATAGAATTAATAAATGATGGGGTGCTTAATATTTAACATTACGGTAAATTCATTACCAGCCATATCCTGCTCTGTGACCAATGAGCTGACAGAATATTTCGGCTCATCTCATTGGCCAGCAGGTACCGTTGCTAAGGATAGATAGATAGATAGATAGATAGATAGATAGATAGATAGATAGATAGATAGATAGATAGATAGATAGATAGATAGATAGATAGATAGATAGATAGATAGATAGATAGATAGATAGATAGATAGATAGATAGTATCCCCAACATCCAGGCTATTGTACCCTTTGACCTCATCATACCTTCTTCTAGTGGGTTTGTGGAAAATATTTTCTCCATCATGAAAAATACGTGGACTGATGTGAGGAACAAATGTTCTACAGAATTAATGAGAAGTGAGCTAATTGTCAGTCTAATTAATGAAATGTCCTGCTCAGAGTTTTCTCTGTAGTCCTGAAAAGCAAACAACTCCTTGCAGCAGAAAGAGCTCAAACGAAATATAAATGGAAAAAATAGGTTGTTTCCACATAATTCAACACAGCAGTTTTTAGTTCACTAGTTCAATATTTTTTTCACTACATCTGTACAGTCATGGCCTTTAAGGTACAAGTATTTATGTTTACAACGTTTCTACAGACTTTTTGTTTGCACTAAATGCACTATTAGGAAAATGTTTTGCATTATACTGTTATGCTTTTTTATATTGTTTTAAGTTAAGCAGGACGGAGGTCTTTTCAATAGCGGTTTATTTATTTTAGAAGGATATTTGTTTTTGTCTAGTAATTTTATTTTGCACAAAGAATAAATTATTTTATAAATTACTGAATAATAATTTTTTCATGGATCATGTATCAGTCAAAAACATGCATCAAATTAAATTTGTGTTTGAGTCCAATGTTTCCAAAGTCATTTCCCACAAAGAAAAAGGTGAAAAAAATCACCAGGCTGGTAGAGGTGCAGACAGTGGAGTTGGATAGACCTACCAGGAGGTGTCCCTTCTTTATTTATCAAGGAGTTGGCAACCCTAGTGCGGATAGAGGTCATAAATTGGTGAAGGACAGGGGAGTAGCGGATGGGAGTGAAGGAGACAGCACAAGATGAGCTTGCTGGAAGTAATAACAGGAAGCACTCCTTATTTGGACATAAGGAACTGTTATGCTATACAACTGAGTGATATGATATATGTAAAAAAGGAAATGTTGAACACACCCTGGAAACTTAATAAAACGAGCTGGAAGCGGAGAGAGAGCAGAGTTATTGCTCGCAGGTGTTGGCTGGAGCATCTCTCTCACTCTGTGCAGAGACGAACTTGTACTTTGTGTTTATTTCACTCTTTTGAAACCTGAAAATCAAAGGACCCGAGGAAGCAGAGACGGCTTCGACACAGCCAACAACCAGCTGGCGAGATGCGATCCTCTAATCTAGTGGGTGGAGCTCCGCTTCAGTAGCTAGTCAGGGGCACGACTCAGGTAATCTTGCTAGGTGCCAGTGTAACTGTGATGTCACGCTTTTGAAACGTTAATTTATAGCCAAAAAATTGTTAAATGGTTTCTTTTTGCGTTTGCCTGTTTGTAGAAGCATTAGAGACAATTGCTTCCACAAATGGGGGTTGTGCTCACAGTCCAACACCGTGCAGGACGCTTGGCATTTGCCAGAGAACACCAGGATTGGCAAATTCGCCACTGGCACCCTGTGGTCTTCACAGATGAAAGCAGGTTCACACTGAGCACATGTGACAGACGTGACAGAGTCTGGAGACACCGTGGAGAGCGATCTGCTTCCTGCAATATCTTTCAGAATTACCGGTTTGGCAGTGGGTCAGTAATGGTGTTGGGTGGCATTTCTTTGGATGGCCGCACAGCCCTCCATGTGGTCGCCAGAGGTAGCCTGACTGCCATTAGGTACTGAGATGAGATCCTCAGACCCCTTCTGAGACCATATGCTGGTGTGGTTGGCCCTGGGTTCCTCCTAATGCAGGACAATGCTAGACCTCATGTGGCTGGAGTGTGTCAGCAGTTCCTGCAAGATGAAGACATTGAAGCTTTGGACTGGCCCGCCCGTTCCCCAGACCTGAATCTGATTGAGCACATCTGGAACATCATGTCTCGTTCCATCCACCAACGTCACGTTGCACCACAGACTGTCCAGGAGTTGGCGGATGCTTTAGTCCAGGTCTGGGAGGAGTTCCCTCAGGAGACCATCCACCGTCTCATCAGGAGCATGCCCAGGCGTTGTAGGGAGGTCATACAGACACACGGAGGTCACACACAATACTGAGCCTCATTTTGAGGACATTACATCAAAGTTGGATCAGCCTCTAGTGTGTTTTTCCACTTTAATTTTGTGTGTGACTCCAAATCCAGGCCTCTATTGGTTAATAAATTTGATTTTCATTGATGATTTTTGTGTGATTTTGTTGTCAGCACATTCAACTTTGTACAGAACAAAGTATTTAATGAGAATATTTCATTCATTCAGATCTAGGATGTGTTATTTGAGGGTTCCCTTAATTTTTTGGAGCAGTGTATATTGCACTATTTCAGAGAAATTATGTTACCTCTGGATTTTTCTCAGTGTAATTCATTGGCATGAGCACATAGTCAAAGTAACTGTACAGTTGTTCTCTTTGTTGTGGTTCTATAAATTTGTAGAGTGCAGACTTGTGAGGCGGATATTTCCTAAAATGGAATGCTGATTGATTTGTCCTCTTAATGGGCCACTTTTCATTCACAGTTTCAAGTTTGTTACCACTTAACCATAAAAACAGGAAAGTGAGTGGAAGTAAGTAACTTTGTGGGAAATGTGTCAGTAGACAGCTAAATAAATGTTAGAACAAAGAGTGAGAAATGGAAAAAAGAAAAACAAAAACAAATGGCTTGTTGTGAGGCAAAAATGACAAATTGACTTGTGGAAATGTGGTGAGATCATGACACCATAGCTATTTAATGAAAGATTTAAAGATTTTTGCCTTCTCACATAGAAAACAGAAAAGAAATTGACCAAAGTTAACTGCATTGACTGACTCTTACAAATTTGCTTATGCAAATGTTGTATAAAACTAGTAAGCCTTTTAAAAAGACTTTTTTAAAAGATGTCCATCCCATCCCAATACAACTGCTATGAACAAAAGAATATTTGCAGAGATCCAAAGACAACTCTGCTTCATTCCCAAAGGTTTGGATGGTAAACCTTTTACCACCTTGTGTTGTTGTAGTCAGGACAGAATATGCTGCACTCCACATTAACCTGTGCAACTGTTTGCCCTGTAGTGTAGGCTTTCAGAATCCCATGTAGCTGTTGGTCTAGGTCTTCAATGTCCTGTTGATATTGAACAGTCTTGTGACTGCACTGTTAACACATATCTTGGAACAGGGCTGCTGACTTATGAGTGGAGCAGGGGGTGAGATGTGGCCCACAGATGCATTAGGGTGCTGTGTGGTTGGGGATGGGAAAGTACTATAAAGTTCAGTTACACAGGCTTTTTCAAACATTATCTTCAAAACAGCTGTGTAAGCGGCATTTTTAGTGGTTTGAGGTTGACTTTCAGAGTGGCATGCGGCTCGGGTGGTTGCTGAGGCAAAAACTTGGGCTTGGGAGGAGTTCTGAGAGACCATGGAAAATGACTTCCGTACAGCTTTGAGGCGATTCTGGTCAACCATCTGGCGTCTCGGGGAAGAGGTACACCACCAACACGGTTTACAGTGGGGAGGGTGTGCTGTTGACCTCAACTGGGGACGTTGTGGGTCGGTGGGTGGAGTACTTCGAAGACCTCTTCAAATCTCACCGGCACATTACAGCAAGCTCTCCAATCTCTGGTGCTGGGGTCGCCGAGGTGATTAAAAAGCTCCTCAGTGGTAAGGCCCCAGGGGTGAATGAGATGGTGTAGGGTTGTGTTGGCTAAGGCGACTCTGCAGCATCGCGTGGACATCGGGGACAGTTCCACTGGATTGGCAAACCAGGATGGTGGTCCGCCTATTCAAAAGGGGGGACCGGAGAGTGTGTTCCAACTATAGGGGAGTAGCACTCTTAAGCCTCCCTGGTAAGGTCTATTCAGGGGTTCTGGAGAGGCGGGTCCGTCGCATAGTTGAACCTTGGATTCAGGAAGAGCAGTGTGGTTTTTTGTCCTGTCCATGGAACACTGAACTAGCTCTACCCCCTTAGCAGGGTCCTGGAGGGTGCATGGGAGTTCGCCCAACCAGTCTACATGTGCTTTGTGGACTTGGAGAAGGTGTTCGACAGTGTCCCTCTGGGAATCCTGTGGGGGTACACCAGGAGTATGGGGTACCAGGCCCTTTGGTACAGGCTGCTAGGTCCCTGTATGACCAGTGTCAGAGCTTGGTCCACGCTGCCGGCAGTAAGTCGAACTCGTTTAAAGTGAGCGTTGGAGTCCGCCAAGGTTGGCCTTTGTCAACGATTCTGTTCATAACTTTTATGTACAGAATTTCTAGGCACAGCCAAGGTGTTGAGGGGATCTGTTTTGGTGGCTTTAGGATTGCGTCTCGGCTTTTTGCGGATGATGTGGTCCTATTATATTCATCAGCTCGTGCTCTACAGCTCTCACTGGAGCAGTTCGCAGTCTAAAGCGGCCGGGATGGGAATCAGTGCCTCCACGTCCGAGACCATAGTCTTGAGGTGGAAAAGGGTAGAGAGTCTTCTCCGGGTCGGGGGGAGGTCCTGCCTCAAGTGGAGGAGGTCAAGTATCTTGGGGTCTTGTTCACGAATGAGGGAAGAGAGGATCCAGTTGAGGTGGCTCGAGGATCTGCTTAGGATGCCTCCTGGACGCCTCCCTGGTGAGGTGTTTGGGGCACGTCCCACAGGGAGTAAGCCCAGAGGAACACCCAGGACACGCTGGAGGGACTGTTTCTCGGCTGGCCTGGGAACGCCTTGGGATTCCCCCGGACGAGCTGGCTCAAGTGGCTGGGGAGAGGGAAGTCTGGGTCTCTCTGCTTAGTCTTCTGCCCCCGCGACCTTACACCGGATAAGCGGAAGACAATGGATGAATGAATTGATGGATGGAGTAAACACATGACAGTGTTGACATAAACTTATAAAGAAACTAACTAAACAAAAACAAATAAACAAGTAAAACGTTAATTTCCATCAAAACAAACAGCAGACAATGTAAAGACAGAATCAACAGCATCCTCTGCAGTTCATGGCTTTCATGTATACTACCCAGTTATGTAACAAGGTTATCTAATTTCAGAAGATATAATAAATACATGATTGATTAAAACATATTCTAATAAGTTTTTTTCTTACAAGTTCTTTTTTAGAACTGTTGATTATATAAGAAATATTTGTAAATCCTGATGCCTCAACATTTATATAAGAAACTAAGTGCTTTGGCGCAGCGCTGATGGTGTAGGGGTTAAGCGCATGACCAAATACAGAGGCTGCAGTCCTCGAAGCAGCTGTCCTAGGTTCAAGTCCTGGACTTGGCGACATTTGCCAAATGTCTACCCCTCTTTCCTGTCTGCCTACTGTCAAAAAATAAAGTCCACTGAAAAAATATCTTTAAAAAAGAAACTAACTGCTTTTGGTGCAAAGGACTGTTTTGTTCTGTTTCTGAAAGGGCTTGGTAGCAGTACCTCCTACCTGAGGGTAACAGTTTAAAAGTGGTAAAGATTGGATGCTCCTGATCAGCGAGACAACTCTTTGTCTTATTAAGCGATCTCTTTCCATAGATGTGTTCTAAGTGGTTCAAACTAATGTGCAGCAGTTTACAGTAGCTACTTCCTCAGTGTCTTTTTTGTGCTTCTGTTATGTCACCAAAGCAACATGTAATACAAAAGTAAAAAATGTTGTCCACAAAAGACCTTTAAAACACTTACAGCAATTTACATTCAATGAAACCAGCTTTTTTGGGACTTCCGTTTTGACAGGCGAGGCAATTGAAGCATAGGGAAGTGGCTCCCGGTATTTCGAGTAAAACAATAACCTAAATATAAATAAAAAAAAACGTTGACATCACATGACTACCGCATGACACATGTGCCATTGCTATGCATTTAGTCAGGGCTGCTGCAGGGGCAGAAGCAGTATCAGAAATCCAGGGTGTAGCATTTTCACTTATTGCCACTAGTGTTGATGTCTTACCTGCTCCCTTACAAACAAATATGAATTTGTAGCACTTGGCTGCATCGGCCGTCAGTAAGCCATAACAGGGAAATGGCTAAAACCACATAGACCTACAGCAGACAAGTGGTTCAATAACGTTTATGGCATTTTTAAGATGGAAAGAACCACTTTTACCATATGACTACAAAGTGTTCTATTTTTGAAGAGATGGAAAGATGGATAGAAAATGTGTTACACTAGTCCAACCATCATTTGTGTACGTCAGGTTTTGGTTCCATTTCTATTTTTCATTATATTTTTTCTTTAATATTATAAATGTGAACCTTGGTGTTCCTGTTCTAGAGTTTTGTTTTTAATTGTGTATTTCCCAAATTTAATCCTTTAAATGCTGTAGGGACAACCAACCGTCCATAAATGTAATGTATGTAAAGTTATGTATGTAATGACGTGTAGTGATCTAGAGATTAAGGGATGAGAATGTTGAATTGTTATGTAAATAAACATGTAAACCATTAAAAATGATAATAAAAAGACAATTGAAAAAAAGAAAATGAAACCAGCCTTTGCTTTCCCTATTTTGTGTATGAGTTCAATGTCCTTGTTCCACTTTAGTCTGCTATTTAGAACCACCCTGAGATTCTTGTACTCATTAACAGTCTGTGTGCTCCCTTCTAAACGTTGTCAGACTCTGTGTTGTGACAATCTGATTTTGTCTGAAATCGATCGACATCTATTTATTCTTTGCAGTTTTTAAAAGCAGGTGGGACTCCTCAACTAGTTTAAACATTTAAAACCAAACCACATTCCTGCTCACTATTCTGGAGAAGGCTGACCAGACCTGTATCATCAGCGCAAAACTGACAGGGAACGTAACAGAATGTGAACCAGTACAGCAGTTCCCTACACAGAATGAATAACAAAGGAAATCACACACAACCTTGGGGACAGCTCACATTGTTGATTTTATCAGAAATGAAAGGGCCCACCTTCACTTGTTGAATTCTGTTAAGGACATTAATGCAAGCAGAGGATCAGCCTCCATTAATTGCAAACGATTCATATATTCTCTTTTTCAGGATGTTTGGCTGGATTGTGTTAAATGCTGATGAAAAAAAGCAAAAGTCTTCACACATCACTGTTTTTAAGCAAATTTCTAGATCATAACATCTATTCAGGAAGAACAACATTCAAGCATTATTTATGGAAAATACAGTAATTACAGACATACACTCAGAGACATGTTTAACTCTATACTTTAAGAACTTTTCTTGCATTAAAAACCCAAAAATGAAAAAAAGGATGAGATAGGGGTACTAGAACAATTGTACAAGTTGAATGCTACAAACAATACAGCTGTATCCCCCCTACAACCATGTCCATGGCTTTCCGGACCATGGGCATTTTTACCTAGACCATATCCCATCATGACTGTTAGGTTAGCTGGTTCCTCTAAATTGTCATTGCGTGACTGAGTGTGTTCATTCTGTGTTGCCCTGTGATGGACTGGTGAACTGTGTAGGGTGTGCCCCACCTCTCGCCCATTGACTGCTGGACATAGACAGCCCTGCTGGTTTTCAGATGAAAACATGAGCATCTAGTAAGTGGAATTAGTGTGAGGGTTGGTGTGGGTTATGTGCATAGGAAACAGTCCATATGGAGAGTAACAGGGCTGCACAAAGATCATCTGAAAAAGGAGAATAAAGTGATTCCAAAGGTCAAGTTTATTGGTTTCATCAAAAGACAGTCAAAAGAGAAGGAAAAAGCTGGATTAAGTAAAAAAAAAAAAAAAGTCAGAGGTAAGATGTCATAATCTGCCTGTGTTTGGGGTTTTGAGTTTGAGTTCTGTTTACTTTCTCTGCCCTGCCACGTTGTTCACTTGCTTTATTTCAGTTCGTCCAGGTTTATTAGATTCATTCTGGTGTTTAGGTGTTTGTTTCTTCCCTGGATTCCTATGTTCGATGTTTTAGTTTGTTTAATCATGTAGGTCTGTTTTCTTCCTGTTTATGTTCTTTTCATTGTCTTATTTCTGTTCAATTAGATGTTTTCTGTTACCTTCCTAGACTGCCTGCTCATTAGTGTTAATTAGCCACACTTCTGTCATGTCACATTCCTGTCTACCTACTGTCAAACAAACTTGGAAAAATAAAGGTCACTAGTGCTCCAAAAAAATCTTTTAAAAAAAAGACTTCATGAATTTTAAATAAATACTTAAATTCACTATATTTTTTTCAGCGGCCTTCACAATATAAACTTAAGAAAACATACCACACAAACCGTTGCTTTCTTACTGCACTGAATTGATGCTTATTATATTCCCTCCTCCAATAGTTGGCATCAAACAACCAGAAAGAAGTTGGGGCCTGTTCCCTAGCAACAGGAAGTGAGCTTATTGAAATCTATTCAACTGATCAAAAAGGTTGGTTATTTTTTCCATGCAGCAGAAACTTGTATTGCCTGTGACAATTAATAAATTGTCACAAAATTCCACATGGGTTCTGCTGATAAAAAAAATTCAGTGCCTTGGGTAAAGGCCCTTGTCATAATCTGATATTCTGCATAACCTAAATTAATAATCACCCTCTCCCCCTGTCACTTAATCTATGGCCTAATTTATAATCAGAGACATCTGTTGATTGGAATTTAGGGGTTGTATATTTTAACACATGTTCATCCACACCATGTCTATGTCAGATTATTTGTAGAATTTATTATCATATTTTTGCATATATTTAAAAAAATGTCAGATGCCACTCAGTTTGTTCACATTGTTAAAGCCCAGTAAGAAAGGAGACGTCAGGTCCTCTACCTGATCCTAGTAAGGAAGTCCAGGTTCTAACCAGATCCATTTTGAGAAACAGTTGACTTTCTGCTGGCCCACAGAGCTTTGAGAAATGAAAGAAGGTTCATTCCTTATTTTCCATTCATTAATGGGGCAAAAGACTTAGCTTATATCTTTGGAATTGATCCAGACACTTAAAAGATATCTTGATATAAAAAACGGGAACAATAAGTAATCATCCTGCAGCTTCTGTCCCACTCTCTCTGTGCATTTGCTCTAAACACAGGATTCTGTTTTACAATGAACCTTTTCCAAAAGACAAACCACTGTAGGAATACAGGCCCGTTTCCCTGAAGCATTAGGGTGTCCGGACTCTGAGTAAAGTTCACATCTTCATGCCTACTGGGAAGAAAAGCAGTATGGTAACTGTTTGAACAAAATGGACTGTTAAATGCTGGCCTGTCTTGAAGGGAGGGGTTGTTGAGGATCTGTTGACATTTCCCAGACGCTTGCTGCTGTGTTCTGTATTTGTCTCTAATAAAATTGACACTTAACAAAGCCAGACTGAAAGCCATGCTTTTTGCAAATTAAATTAATCTGCCACTATTAACTCATACTTGCCCGCACGGCTCATTCTTTTAGCGTGAACACTTAAGTATTATTAAAAGTTGCACCAAGCAATGAAGCACACAGTTTATATATGTGACACAAACCAGTTCTTTTAGAACAAGATTTTACAGTTACTCTACTCTCATTGAAGCTAAGACTAGCCATCCCCACTGTATATATATATATATATATATATTTATATATTTATATTATTTCATTATCACAGGATAACTTAACCCGTTTCCCAGTAAATATTAAAGATGTTGTTTTTGAGCCCACCACATGGTAATTGTACAAGAATCTGTGCATCTCGTCTTCCACCCAATCATTTTTTCAATATCACTGAGATGCTGACCAGTAAATTGATATTGTCTTTGTACACATTTCAGTGCCTAAACATGTGTACAGGCCATGGTGCTGAATTTCAGTACTATTCCTAACCTAAATAATCCATACTAGAAGGGCTATAAAATCTCTTTTTATCTGCAAGCTTCATTACAGTGTTGCTCATCAACTCCTAAGGAACATTTGTGATGGTTTTAGATTTATAGTACATAATGATTCCGGTCCTAATTTATTTAAGTGTTTTTTGCTTTGTGGTTGTTGTTTAAATTGATGTTGATATATGATGTGAGCAATGGAAACCAAAGCCAATTTCCTTTTTTTGTGCACACAAACTTGGCCAGTAAAGTTGATTCTGATTTCCCCTTTGTTTTACTTTATACTAGTTTTACTAAATGATTAAATCTGAGCAACACACTAGTTTGTTGTAAACTGTTACTTTTTCAAAAGGATATTGAAAAGTGACAGTGATTGATAGTGATTGTTGTATTCTAGTGATAATCAATATACCAATCAAGAAGAACATTTGACACATAACGTTTACTTTTTTCCATCTGGGGGAGGCTGGCTGCTAACTAATAATGCTACTAGCTCTGTACTCTGAAATCTTGCTGCTCAGCTTTTTCAGCTTGCTGACAACCATTTTGTTGCAGGCTGAGCAAAGAACAAGTGGAGCGTAGCTCCCACCTTGGCATGGAGGTGCAACCCACTCAGTAGAACTTGTGCTGCACTTAGGTCAAAGTGAACATTTGGTGAACTTTGCGGTATGTTGTGATGGATACTCATGAAGCTAAAAGAGACTGGAGATCTATAAAACTGCTCCAGACCAAGCAGAAAGCAAACAGTCAATGTGGAAACGAAGCTCCCTCACAAGCTCCCCACTGCTGACAGAATTAAAAGGTCTCATTATCATTTTCTCTCCTCCTGTCAGTCTCAGTAAAACAGGTTTAGATATATTGTTGGTTTTAGCACAATTTGCAGCTTTGAGGATTAAACATCACCATTACATACCTGTTCATTTTAATCTCAGCCTCCTTTGCTCTGCACTCTGCTGTAGATGAAAAGAGCACAGCAGCATCAATGTTGTTTTCAGTTTAGTTCCACAGGGTTCACCGCAGAGTGAACTGCAGAGTAAAAGCTCAGCGAGTTGTGTTTTTAGTGTGAAAGCCCCTTGAGACACTTCCTGCATAGACCTTTGGTTTGAAATGTCTATGTTCTAGATATCACCAACAGCGATATGATTGTTTTCTTGTGATGTGTTGTGATGGCTATTCATTTTTTAATTTTTCTCTTATTATCATATGTAATGCTGGATCTGAGACCTTTATATGTACACTGTATGTTAATTTACCTTTGCAGTCTCAACTTTACCACTCCTAAAATCATCAGCAAGAGGAAGAAGCACTAATTAAGAAGTACTTAATTAGTACATTTAGTCTATTTGTCCAAGGTCAGGTCACAGGAGGTAAATAGGGCATTCAGACCATTTCCCCAGCAATACTCTCCAGCTTCTTCCCTAGATTGTGTTTTCAAATCAGACTTAATTTCCTTTAGTAGAAAGATGAGAGGAGTTGAGAAAGTATTTAATCACAAATAAACTCTGTGAGCAAAAGATGACTGTGGCTTATCTATCCATGGATAGACAGTACAACTAGTTGTCTCCTTTTAAACTAATGGTGAATAAACACTGTGTAAAGTATAACAAAAAAGTAATAACATTAAAAAATTCTGACATCCAGAAATCCAGATCAAACAATATAAAATCCCTGGCTATGTCTGTTTTTGGCAGGGTGCAAACCAAAAGAAATCCCTGCTACAACTGATAGTTTTCCAAGCAGATCCAGCAATGCTTAGGTTTAACACTGTTTTCCTTTTCAGGTTGTCAGATGGTTTGCTAGAATGTCCTTATAGCCATCAGAGGCTCCTTCTCCCTGCTGTTTCACAGTTCCTCCTACATTTGAGTTTTTACTGCTATCATTACAGCAACAGTAATGTTCATTTGGGCACTCAGGCACATTTGGGATCTTAACGGCCATTTTAGTGCAATTGTTCTAACTACAACTTATAAGCGTAATACTTTGAATCCATGTTCAAAACTGAACATCTCTCCTCCAAAAACAGTCTTTTGGAGGAGAGATGCACGGTGGCACAGTTGACAGCACTGTTGCTTTGCAGCAAGAAGGTCCTGGGTTTGACTCCCAATTGGGGGTCTTTCTGCATGGAATTTGCATGTGTGGGTTCTCTCTGGGTACTCTGGCTTCCTCCCACAGTCCAAAAACATGACTGATAGCTTAATTGGTCTCTCTAAATTGCCCTTAGGTGTGAATGAATGTGTGCATGGTTGTGTGTCTGTGTTGCCCTGAAATGGACTGGTGACCTGTCCAGGGTGTTCCCTGCTTATCAACCATAGAGTGCTGGAGATAGGCACCCCACAACCCACTATGAAGCAAGTGGTAGAAAATGACTGACTAACATGAGATTCTAGAATTGCGGCGCTCAAGGTGGCAGCAGGTTGGAGTAGCTCTGTTACATTTAATTCTGATTTATTCTTTTTTGGGAACTATTCCTCTTGTGGTGGAGACAGTTGATTTTATTTGGACTACTGTCCACTCCGGTGTCGGATGCTGTGCAGCTTGGAGGATTTTTCTTAATACTTAATATTTTTGGACATTTGTTATGATGCATTGCCATGGCAACAGGGTTGTTTCTTACAACCGGGAGCAGCTGATTAATATCTCAAAAGCTCAAATAATACTTCAACTACAACCCCAAATCCCTGATGAGTTGAAAAGGAGACGCCGTGGATGCAGAGCAGGAGCTAAGAGAAAAGAGAGGAGGAAGTTCAAACCATCTCTTCCGTCTATTATGATGGGCAATGTGAGATTGTTGGGAAACAAGTTGGATGAACTCCAAGCCGTACAAAGGACCCAGCCAGAGTACTGGGCATGCAGTATCATGTGTTTTACTGAGACATGGATGTAGGATCATATCCCTGACTCCAGCGTCTCTCTGCCGGGCTTTTTAACCATACGAGCAGACAGAGATTTAAAGAGGAGCGGCAAATGTAAAGGAGGTGGACTGGCAGTACTTGTGAACAACAGATGGTGTAATCCAGGACATGTTACTGTGAAGTGTCATCTCTGTAGTCCAGATATTGAACTGTTGGCAGTAAGTTTTCGTCCATATTATTTACCCAGAGAGTTCACCGGTGTTATTTTGGCAACAGTTTACGTTCCACCTTCCGCTGTTGCCGACACTGCATGTGATGCCATCAGCTCAGTTGTTGCTAAGCTACAGACACAAAACCCCAATGCTTTTGTGGCAATTTCTGGTGATTTTAACCATGCTTCACTCTCTGCTACACTTCCAACGTTTCAACAGTTTGTCAGCTGCTCTACCAGAGAAAACAAAACATTGGATTTGTTTTATGCAAATGTCAAGGACTCATACATCTCTACAGCAAGACCTCCTCTAGGCAAATCAGATCACAATCTTGTTTTTCTCTGCTCGAAATATAAGCCCCTTGTTCAGAGGCAACCTGTAATAAAGAGGACTGTGAGAAAATGGTCACAGGAAGCTGAAGAAGCTCTGCAAGGTTGCTTTGAGGCTACAGACTGGGACGCACTGTGCCAGCCACATGGAGAGGACATCAATGCCATGACTGAGTGTGTAACCGACTATATAAACTTCTGTGTGGATAACATCACCCCCACCAGAACCGTGAGATGCTTCCCCAATAACAAACCTTGGATCACCAGTGACCTGAAGGACCTGCTTAACAAAAGAAAAAGAGCCTTCAGAGAGGGAGACAGAGAATTATTGAGGAGTTTACAGAAGCAACTTAAAGTCAAGATAAGAGACAGCAAGGAGGTGTACAAGAAGAAGCTGGAGAGCAAGCTCCAGCAAAACAATATCAGAGATGTGTGGACAGGGATGAAGAAGATCACAGGCTTCAAGCAGAAGGATGATCAGACCGATGGAGGTCTGGACAGAGCCAATGAACTGAACACATTCTTCAATAGGTTCAGTTCAGAAACCAGCTTTGCATCCTCCTCTCCTGCTCACAGCCAAACAGACATTCCATCTTCCTTTGACCCACAGGACCCACAGCTGTCCAGTAACACCTCACATTTTTTATCTTCCACCTCAGCCCTAGACCCTTCTGCTTCTACAAGTTTGCCATCAACCATATCAGAAGATGCTGATGCTTCCTTTGCTTCCCCCTTCCACCTGTGTGTCTCAAGAAGTCAGGTGAAGATGCAACTGGAGAGACTGAATAGGAATAAGGCTGCAGGTCCAGATCATGTCAGCCCTAGAGTCCTGAAGGCCTGTGCAGAGCAGTTCTGTGGGATTCTGCAGCACCTCTTCAATCTTAGCGTGGCCCAGAAGAAGGTTCCGGTGTTGTGGAAGACCTCCTTTCTTGTTCCGGTACCAAAGAAAACTCATCCATCAGTCCTCAATGACTATAGACCTGTTGCCCTGACATCTCACATCATGAAGGTCCTAGAGAGACTCCTGTTGGCCCACCTGAGTAAGCAAACAGTAAACCATCAGGACCCCCTTCAGTTTGCTTATCGCTGTGGAGTTGGAGTTGAAGATGCCATCATACACCTGCTTTAACAAACCCACTGTCATCTGGACAAAGCCAGCAGCACTGTGAGGATCATGTTCTTTGATTTCTCCAGAACATTCAATACAATCCAACCTGATTTGCTTTGTCAGAAACTCCAGAAGACTCAGGTGGAGGCCTCAACAATCTCCTGGATCAAAGACTACCTGACAAACAGATCACAGTTTGTGAGACTGAAGGGTTGTGAGTCTAACCAGGTAGTCAGCAGCACAGGAGCACCACAGGGGACTGTACTCTCACCATTCCTTTTCACTCTGTACACCTCAGACTTCCAGTACCAGACAGACTCCTGTCATCTGCAGAAATACTCAGATGATTCTGCAGTTGTGGGGTGGATCAGAGATGGATAAGAAGCTGAGTACAGGAAGGTGGTGGACCACTTTGTGGCATGGTGTGGAAACAATCATCTCATTTTGAATGTGACTAAAACAAAGGAGATGATTGTAGATTTTAAGAGAAACAGGAATAAGTCAAAAACTATTTCTATCATGGGAGAAGAAGTGGAGGTGGTGGAGGAGTATAAATACCTCGGTGTTCACCTGGACAACAAACTAGAGTGGAGATGCAACTGTGAAGCCATCTACAAGAAGGGACAGAGCAGACTGTACTTCTTGAGGAAGCTTAGGTCCTTTGGTGTTTGCAGCAAGATGCTGCATATCTTCTATAAGTCTGTTGTGGAAAGTGTGATCTCTTCTCCATCATCTGCTGGGGAAGCAGCATCAGAACCAGGGACTTAAAAAAGCTCAACAAGCTGATAAAAAAGGCTGGTTCTGTTCTGGGGACTCCTCTGGAACCTCTGGAGATCATTGTAGAAAGAAGGATTCTTCATAAAATGAAGAACATTATGGAGAACCCTGAGCATCCTCTTCATCAGACTGTCCTACAACAACAGAGTGTCTTCAGTCAGAGGCTTCTTCAGATCTGCTGTAAGATGGAGCGCTACAGGAGATCCTTCCTGCCCACAGCCATCAGCATCTACAACGACTCTTTGAGGAAACCTTCATAATATGAGCTACAACAACATTTAATTTACCTTTGGGATTAATAAAGTATTTTTGAATTGAATTGAATAAAACTCTCAACAGAAATTAGCAGGTCCAGCTTCTGAAGCCAGAGTGAAGAAAGCTGCAAAATGAGAGAATCCAGTTCACCCTCAGTAACTCTGCAGGCACTAGCTTTAGATCACTGTGTATCCATCGATAGGAAAATCAATGATGTCTTCTTACAGAGAGTGAAAATCTCTGGGCCGACAGATCAAAGGGCCTCTAAATGAATAAATTGGAATGAAAATGAATCTTTGATCTTCACACTTGCATATTCTGGGGTTTGCTCAAACTAACTAAAGAATGTCTTATAGATTTAACATTGGAGTCACATTTAATGTTGCACATTGACACCATGACAGTATCAGTTCAAAGCTGATGGACATTGACTGACATTGAATGACAACAGCTTCTTCAACTTAGTTGTTTTCACACAGACTTTAATAGATTAGGGTCACATGTTTCAGTTGTTTGGGGCACGGCACTGATGGACCAGGAGGTTAAG
Organism: Girardinichthys multiradiatus; assembly: GCF_021462225.1. NCBI lineage: Eukaryota > Metazoa > Chordata > Actinopteri > Cyprinodontiformes > Goodeidae > Girardinichthys > Girardinichthys multiradiatus. The sequence goes on along the minus strand of NC_061805.1, from coordinate 341,296 downwards.
CACGAAACCAGTGTATGGAACCCTTAGTCCACGAAGCAGGCTGCCATGGGATCGAATCTCAGCCTGTCTAAGTTTACTGCATACCCATCTCCCGCTCTCTCCATCCTATTTCCTATCAACCTACTATTGCAAAAATAAAGGCAGCTAATGCCAAAAAAGATACCTAAAAATGTTTCAGCTGTTTGAAAACAAAAAGAAAAGGGTCTTTACAGGCTTCCAACTGCAATTTGTACAAAAACTGCAAGGATTAGTTACAGTACCTCATGTGTTCTGTTTTTTTCACGCATACTGTTCAGAAAACTGTTCCTAAAGGTTTTATTTCCTGTGAAACATGAGTTATTGTAGTGTTGTCATTCACTCAATACATATTAGTTTACTAAAAAGATCTAATTAGGTTTAACAGTATTTAATATTTCCATTCAATAACAAATTATCAGAGGGGCTTAAGTGGGTGGTGCTCACTGATGTGAAGAAGCTATGTTTGGCTTCCAGCATCCTCATGCATTGATGTCTTTGGGTAAGAAAGTAATGCAGACTGGCTAGAAGCTGTGTGAGTAGGCTTGAATTCAAACTGAAAGCTTGTATTTGGAAATGCAAAGCATATTAATCTGTTATAAATTGAAAAATATAAATTTTCTCCTCTGTCACCAACAGTCAAGAATGATCAATTTCACACAGAAACATCTTGTAAATGCGCCCTTTAAAGGCCAGTAGAAAAAGAACCAGATTAAGTACAAATTTCTAATCCCTCTGAAAATGTTTTCCTCAATCTTTATTCATGAGCACCTTCAATTTGTTATGGATAAATTAATTTGCCACATTAGTATCTGATGTTTTATTTATCTTTTACCAGCACTTATAATTGCAACTACTCTGTACGTACAATTATGTTTTTATTCAATACATGTAGCTTCTTTATTCATAAATTACCAGTCCCTATGCCTACAAGAATGGCTTTTAATTGTTTATGCACAGCTCTGCTAAAATGACAGATGGCTAAGCATATTTCATGTTGCAGTGCCCAAACTCTCTGAAAAACAAGAGACAGGGAACAACTACCCCCCAGTCTTGTACAATTAAAATCAACAGTGTTTTATTCTATTCCAGCTTAAATATTCAGGGTGTGTATACTTCATTCAATCATTGAGGTACAATTGTTTAAAATCATTTTTGATCAAATATTTCAAAGGTGTAAAAACAGGATCTCCAACTAGTTCACAGGTGGAGATGGGAGAAATGGGTAAATCAGGCGACATAATGAAAACACACAGAAAGGAGAGGAAACTGAAGGCATCTGAAAGTGTGCTGGAAAGAAGCAACATGGTGAAGAGAGACAGAGCTAGTAGTGGAAGAAGCTTACAATGAACAACCAAAAGAAGACAGCCACCTGCAGGAAATCTCCCATTTGTGCTTTGGTCTCCCTAGCTAAAAATTGCAGGGAAGGCGCAGTTTCATTACAATCCAATATTTACATTGTATTTCAGTATAGGTGGTCAAGTGAAAACTGTTGCATTCTTTTTTTTTATTTCTATATGGCTTCTTTTTATTTATTTTCTTTTTTTTAACTGTGTCTTGTACTTTCACAAGTTGAGCATTTATAAAAGAAACTTTATTAGAAATATATGGCCTCCTTTTAAACGTCCAGCATCCGCCGTTTCAAAGGTCTCTGAACATTGAGCCTAGTCCATCAAATCACTTTTAGTGATGTTTCTCTTTTTTTGAGTGACCACAGGTCTCATTTATAAAACATTGCGTAGGATCTAGAGTAAAACCGCATGTACACCCAAAAGATGAAAATACCAACGAAAATCCAGACTCATAAAACCATCCACATGCACACCAACAAGCAAATTCTCCTTTATAAATCACAGATGGACCTCAATGTTTAGGTAGAAGGTTCTGCCTCATGTTCTGCCCTCTACAGGCCCACATTCAACCATAAATGGTCAATTCAAAGCACCTCATGAATGTCAATGTGTATTTAAATGAGCCAGATGATCGATGTTATTTCATAGTTGACAATGGCAACCACGGAGAAAAGAGCGAAGAAATGCAAGTCCTATAGGTAATTTCAAAGAAATATGATGTTCCTAAAAGTGGCTCCAGACAGAGAATTAATTAATTGTTCATTATGTTAAACACATACCTGTCAGCTAATTCGTGCTGGTGAGAGCCAGCTGCCAGGAACACTAGAGTGGTTAACACGAGTAATTGAACGGGGATGGCCTGGTTCCGCCGTGTCGGTCTCTCCAATACTGGACCCAGTTCAGAATCAGAATCAGAAAAGCTTTATTGCCAAGTACGTTTTTGGACATACAATCCCACATAGATCCAAGAGCAATGCTCTAGCCAGTCATCATGAAGAGCCAGAAAACCTTGGTGATCCCTAAAAACGCATTCCCTCCTAATTCTCCCATTTGCAAGGTCTTCCAGCCGCTTCAATGCATCCATTGTGCAGCATTATGCCTGAGTGTTTCCACTGTTTTTTAAATGTTTACAGCAGTTAGGGTTATTGCCTTACAACTTGTCTCAATTTCTGTGTTAATCTGTGGTATACAGGTCCTTCTCAAAATATTAGCATATTGTGATAAAGTTCATTATTTTCCATAATGTCATGATGAAAATTTAACATTCATATATTTTAGATTCATTGCACACTAACTGAAATATTTCAGGTCTTTTATTGTCTTAATACGGATGATTTTGGCATACAGCTCATGAAAACCCAAAATTCCTATCTCACAAAATTAGCATATTTCATCCGACCAATGAAAGAAAAGTGTTTTTAATACAAAAAACATCAACCTTCAAATAATCATGTACAATTATGCACTCAATACTTGGTCGGGAATCCTTTGGCAGAAATGACTGCTTCAATGCGGCGTGGCATGGAGGCAATCAGCCTGTTGCACTGCTGAGGTCTTATGGAGGCCCAGGATGCTTCGATAGCGGCCTTTAGCTCATCCAGAGTGTTGGGTCTTGAGTCTCTCAACGTTCTCTTCACAATATCCCACAGATTCTCTATGGGGTTCAGGTCAGGAGAGTTAGCAGGCCAATTGAACACAGTGATACCATGGTCAGTAAACCATTTAGCAGTGGTTTTGGCACTGTGAGCAGGTGCCAGGTCGTGCTGAAAAATGAAATCTTCATCTCCATAAAGCTTTTCAGCAGATGGAAGCATGAAGTGCTCCAAAATCTCCTGATAGCTAGCTGCATTGACCCTGCCCTTGATAAAACACAGTGGACCAACACCAGCAGCTGACACGGCACCCCAGACCATCACTGACTGTGGGTACTTGACACTGGACTTCTGGCATTTTGGCATTTCCTTCTCCCCAGTCTTCCTCCAGACTCTGGCACCTTGATTTCCGAATGACATGCAGAATTTGCTTTCATCCGAAAAAAGTACTTTGGACCACTGAGCAACAGTCCAGTGCTGCTTCTCTGTAGCCCAGGTCAGGCGCTTCTGCCGCTGTTTCTGATTCAAAAGTGGCTTGACCTGGGGAATGCGGCACCTGTAGCCCATTTCCTGCACACGCCTGTGCACAGTGGCTCTGGACGTTTCTACTCCAGACTCAGTCCACTGCTTCCGCAGGTCCCCCAAGGTCTGGAATCGGTCCTTCTCCACAATCTTCCTCAGGGTCCGGTCACCTCTTCTCGTTGTGCAGCGTTTTCTGCCACACTTTTTCCTTCCTACAGACGTCCCACTGAGGTGCCTTGATACAGCACTCTGGGAACAGCCTATTCGTTCAGAAATTTCTTTCTGTGTCTTACCCTCTTGCTTGAGGGTGTCAATAGTGGCCTTCTGGACAGCAGTCAGGTCGGCAGTCTTACCCATGATTGGGGTTTTGAGTGATGAACCAGGCTGGGAGTTTTAAAGGCCTCAGGAATCTTTTGCAGGTGTTTAGAGTTAACTCGTTGATTCAGATGATTAGGTTCATAGCTCGTTTAGAGACCCTTTTAATGATATGCTAATTTTGTGAGATAGGAATTTTGGGTTTTCATGAGCTGTATGCCAAAATCATCCGTATTAAGACAATAAAAGACCTGAAATATTTCAGTTAGTGTGCAATGAATCTAAAATATATGAATGTTAAATTTTCATCATGACATTATGGAAAATAATGAACTTTATCACAATATGCTAATATTTTGAGAAGGACCTGTATAAACTAACAGTGCCTGTAACACAGCTACCTTCAAATATACGTACGTTATCAGTAACAGACACATTTCGTTGCTTTTTCACTGAACAGAGCACGAACAACATTCCAATATCTCCTGATATACACTGCAGCCTACAAGGTCAAAAGTCATCATCTTCATCCTGCGCACTGAAACCAAAGTCCTGTTCTTCAGGGTCCGAATTGAACAACCTCAGGATCTCGTCTCTCACTTCAACCTCTTCGTTGTCGCTCTCATTTGAGCGCCATTGTCCCCTTAATAACGCAGCAGTCCAGCCTTTCGAAACCCGTTGGTGATTTTCCATGTTGATGAGGGTGAATTTAAATGTCTGATTTACAATACCAGTAATTAAATTGTGAAAGTGCTCTTGATTTATCGCACAAGTTCATTGGACCTCTTTGAACTACTCATCAATTTCATTGGTCTACTGTTACCAGGCAACATGTTTTTGGCGGCATGAAAAAAAAACATGCATTAGCCGCACCGTTGTATAGGCCGCAGTGTTCAAAGTGTGGGAAAAAAGTAGCGGCTTATAATGCGGAATTTACGGTATATTAAATGGGTTTTTATATTCTCTTCAAAGTTCAAATAAATACTCTCCTAGGATTCTTATCACTGTTTACACATAACCATTACTGATATACTTTTAAATGTAGGTATGTGGCTGTAATTTCAAATAAAATGGGTATATATAACTATTAAAAGAACCGTCAGATGGTTATTATTCTGTATTTCCAGGTTGTGGGGCTCCTTAACAATGCTTCCCAAGGAAACACAGTGCCATCCTTTGCAGTTTTATTGCCTTTTTACTTATTTTGACACCAAGAATGTCTATTACCAATTGACAAAAAGAGGCCATTGCGTTTTGCCCTGTTCATTTCTTGTAAAATGATTGGAATGCAATAACTAGAACCTGAAGGAGTCACTATAACTCAACATGACTTCTTATTAACATGGTTCAGCCCCTTGATTCAGCCTAAAGCTTCAACTATTTCTATGCTTACTGCATATATGTTTATGTTTCCGATCATGGCTTTAACTGGAAGATTGTTAAATTGGCAAAATCTGTGATTTCCCTCACATTTTTTTCATCCAAATATTGTCCACTTTATTTTGTGAATGTTTAGAGACTGAACAGTAAAGACATAAAGGAAACAGAACTGGCCATTTATTTTATCCAAAACATTATTAAAAAAGCCTATTTCCAAATTGGGATTTGTCGGCCTATGAAAGAGGTCGACTACGTAAAACTCATCAAAAAACAGTGAATTGATGAAACATGCAACCGGTTGACACAAGTAAAGATGCGTTATAACCACAAGCTGGCCTTGTGCTTTCAGCCCTTGGACACGCCTTTTGCTCAGATAGAAGGTGGCTGACTGCCCAGACCAGGGGCCCCATGTACCATACGCGCAAAACAGAGCTTGAAAGTGGCGTACATCACTTTCCATGCAAAGGTTGTCAATGCGCTGTCCCCACATAAACTCTGATTTATGCATACGCAGGTGGGGAACTGAAGCCACACTGCATCATGATTCCTCTGACATTCAATTTCACTCTGAATCAAACTTTGTTAACTAATCAAATTTATGCTTGCGCTGGTGAGCCTTGGCTATACATAAAGACCTTTCACATAAAAAAGGCCTATAAGCCAACTTAAAGTCCGCACAACATTTCATCAAAGTTTGCTCACCATCACATTACTCTCCCCAATGATCACCAGGGTGATGTACAGGTCCTTCTCAAAATATTAGCATATTGTGATAAAGTTCATTATTTTCCATAATGTCATGATGAAAATTTAACATTCATATATTTTAGATTCATTGCACACTAACTGAAATATTTCAGGTCTTTTATTGTCTTAATACGGATGATTTTGGCATACAGCTCATGAAAACCCAAAATTCCTATCTCACAAAATTAGCATATCATTAAAAGGGTCTCTAAACGAGCTATGAACCTAATCATCTGAATCAACGAGTTAACTCTAAACACCTGCAAAAGATTCCTGAGGCCTTTAAAACTCCCAGCCTGGTTCATCACTCAAAACCCCAATCATGGGTAAGACTGCCGACCTGACTGCTGTCCAGAAGGCCACTATTGACACCCTCAAGCAAGAGGGTAAGACACAGAAAGACATTTCTGAACGAATAGGCTGTTCCCAGAGTGCTGTATCAAGGCACCTCAGTGGGAAGTCTGTGGGAAGGAAAAAGTGTGGCAGAAAACGCTGCACAACGAGAAGAGGTGACCGGACCCTGAGGAAGATTGTGGAGAAGGGCCGATTCCAGACCTTGGGGGACCTGCGGAAGCAGTGGACTGAGTCTGGAGTAGAAACATCCAGAGCCACCGTGCACAGGCGTGTGCAGGAAATGGGCTACAGGTGCCGCATTCCCCAGGTCAAGCCACTTTTGAATCAGAAACAGCGGCAGAAGCGCCTGACCTGGGCTACAGAGAAGCAGCACTGGACTGTTGCTCAGTGGTCCAAAGTACTTTTTTCGGATGAAAGCAAATTCTGCATGTCATTCGGAAATCAAGGTGCCAGAGTCTGGAGGAAGACTGGGGAGAAGGAAATGCCAAAATGTCAGAAGTCCAGTGTCAAGTACCCACAGTCAGTGATGGTCTGGGGTGCCGTGTCAGCTGCTGGTGTTGGTCCACTGTGTTTTATCAAGGGCAGGGTCAATGCAGCTAGCTATCAGGAGATTTTGGAGCACTTCATGCTTCCATCTGCTGAAAAGCTTTATGGAGATGAAGATTTCATTTTTCAGCACGACCTGACACCTGCTCACAGTGCCAAAACCACTGGTAAATGGTTTACTGACCATGGTATCACTGTGCTCAATTGGCCTGCCAACTCTCCTGACCTGAACCCCATAGAGAATCTGTGGGATATTGTGAAGAGAACGTTGAGAGACTCAAGACCCAACACTCTGGATGAGCTAAAGGCCGCTATCAAAGCATCCTGGGCCTCCATAAGACCTCAGCAGTGCCACAGGCTGATTGCCTCCATGCCACGCCGCATTGAAGCAGTCATTTCTGCCAAAGGATTCCCGACCAAGTATTGAGTGCATAACTGTACATGATTATTTGAAGGTTGACGTTTTTTGTATTAAAAACACTTTTCTTTTATTGGTCGGATGAAATATGCTAATTTTGTGAGATAGGAATTTTGGGTTTTCATGAGCTGTATGCCAAAATCATCTGTATTAAGACAATAAAAGACCTGAAATATTTCAGTTAGTGTGCAATGAATCTAAAATATATGAATGTTAAATTTTCATCATGACATTATGGAAAATAATGAACTTTATCACAATATGCTAATATTTTGAGAAGGACCTGTATTACCATACGGATTAAGTTAAAAGTAAAAAAATCCTCACGTGTAATATCTTTCTGTACAAATCCTATTACAACGTGGGACACCTGCGGCTTTTAATCAGGTGTGCTCTGTAGTCCGGAATTTACGTACAAGGCTTTACTTGTAAACTAAAATGTTTGTGCAAGAAAGAGCGAGAGAGAAGTCTCTGATATACCTAAAAAAAAAAAAGAAAGATTTAAAAGTTAAATAAGAATCAAAGCTGTCGACAGATTCAGAAATACCACTGAATTCCTCATGTCCAGTTTTCTCCAAGACTGATTCCACAGATCCTCAACTCTGGTGTAGTTGCCTGAAGCACCAGCTGTGTCAATGTTAGAAACCCAAAGAAATAAAACAGCATCTGGGAGTCTGAGGGAACAAACAAGGTTTTAGTTAAATGAACTTTTCTTGTAATTATTAGTGTGAATGCTGTAGGCATCTTTATTCTTTTTTATTATTATTCTAGTTTGTGATTTACTTTCATTTTGAATCACTGTTTCTGTTGCTGGGTGCTTGGGTTTAAGTGGATAGTATGGTGAGAGGTAGAAAGCTGTCTAAATATAGGACAAGGAATGAGAAATTCTCCTGGGGTGTCAAACTAACAGCTACTCAGAATAGGGCTTCTTCAGCCATGTATTTCTTTCTTCTAGAAGCTTGTATTTCCTCTTTGTAACCTTTTTTATTGGACAGTTGTTTACTTTGTTACCATTTTCTCAACTTGAGTGCACAGAGGCTATATCCAATGTGTCTTTTTACACTTTTCAGCATATCTAATCAGACATAAAACCACAAGGGGCAGTTTTTATAAAAGGTGTTTGTGGCAGTTTTGGCAATTATTAACAGTGATTAGACAGGAAATTGGCTGAGATGCAGTAAAGGTCCCAAGGTCAGGAATCCTAAAGCAGCTGCACAGAGGAATATTACAGTAGTCTTAATATATATGGGGCCCTCGCTCAACAACAACTCTACATGCCTCAAAACAGTGGTGATGTTCTGAACACAGGTGGACCCCAAACCTCAACCCAGAACCTCAATACCAGCAGCAAAGACTTGTGATCCGGACTACATCTGGTTAAAAATAGTAACATCTAACAAGTCCTGTAAAAAGGGGGAAACCATGACATTTTTAATCAGTTATCTCCAAACATTTATTAAAAAATATTTTATTTGCAAACATTCTAAAATCAAATTTTATTTATATCATTTCAAAAATCCCATTTTGGGTTTTATGCCCCACATAAATAGTTTGAAATAAATTCGGGAACCATTGATCTATGAATGCCACAACATCCTCACCTGAGCTTTTAGTAATTTTTGATAAATAATAAAAATTATGGTCTAAATTAAGGTCTTCCGTATCATCCAGTGTATGTTTTAACGCAGAAATGTGCTTATTAAACATTAAGGATGGGGTATTACTAAATGACTGGCTTTCAAAATTACTACCAGGTTTTGAGCTAGGAGATTCTGGCTAAAGACAGAAAGCACCTTTAATAGCTGCGTTTCCATTACAAATGTGCGCAAAACTTTGTCGATATTCTGCCAATGTCGAAAAAACACTTTCACAATTCCAGTGTTTCCATTAAATAAGAAATACAATTAAAATCACACGTGAATAAGTTTGTTCACGCGATAACTCATTAAGAAACATGGCAGCGACAGATGGGCGCTTCAAGATCTCTCACATTTCTTTTGTTTTTGGAATCTGAAATGCTGGAAATGCCTTTGTAGCAAACAAAATTAAAAAAATACTCTGTCTCCTGGTGAATCCAACCATCATCCTCCTACTATTTCCTGTCGTCTTCTTCGTCTTTTTCGCCAGTTGTACCATCCGGTTGTTGATTACGTGACTTGTGTGATGTGAAAAAAGTGTTTCCATTGCAGTTTTGCAAAATACACCAATTTTGAAACGGCCAAAAAAACCACCTCATCCTAGCGCAAAAACTTTTTATTGAAAAACGGGAGTTTTTCGAAATTGACGTGTTTCTATTAAGTGACTTTTTTTTTCGTAATAATTTGCGCAATTTGATGGTCAATGTGAATGCAACTACTGTTCCCAACTTTCAATCTTATGACTGGGAAAAAGCTGCTAAACACCACAAAGGTGTAACGTTTTTATGGTATGAGTTGAGCAAATATTATGTCCGTTTGTTGAAGATAGCTACTCTGTAATCCTTTGCCATGACTCAGTGTAGCAAACCAGACTTGGCTCTCTGAAACAATGACTTCACATGAAATGGTGTCCTGTGACTTCTTCAAGAGAATAAGAACAACAACAGATTAAGCTAGTGCATTGTTTTTATTAATCAATACAAAAACATGACTATTCACTGAATCTGGTGCACTACACCCACCAAGTATAATGGTCAACCACCTACTCCTGCACCCACAGCCGACAAGAACAGCTCAAAATAACTTTCACACACAAAGTCAGGGTTTGCAGATAACTAAACCTAAAAACTACAAATTGGGAAAGAAATCCAAAGGTTTACAAAACTACCTAACAAACATGCCCAATTAGTTCAACAGGTAAAGTCTGAAGGAATGCTTATAATCGCTTAACTGCGTCATCAATTTCTGAAATCTGTTCCTTTAGTTGGCTCCACTGTTCAGGGTTCAGGGAGATGCCTAAAAGAAAAACAAATCAAAGAGTTACCACAGGTGCAAAGAAATGCAAACATCCAACAGTAACGATTTGCTTCTAACATAACAGAAGCTTCCTGATGTGACTACCTTTCTTCCCTGGCTTCATCTCCCCATCCTGGTTCATCCAGTATTCCCTGATGTCAATCAGGACTTTGCCCTTGAAGTCTCGAACGCTGACATATCTCATCTTGCCGATCTGCAAGAACAAGGATAGAGTCAAAACTCTGGCCCATTTGCCCTGTTTAAATCCAGACCTTTAAGGGTAATTTTACGTTGTCTGAGCAGTTTCTGAGCATGTAGGAAACCGGAGTCATAGAAGCAGCTTTCTGTGGAATTATCAGGACACATCAAAAGCAAGAAAGCTAGGCAATAGCAGGTGTTGTCAACCACCCTCCTGAACATCCATCTGGTAAATGTTTGTTCTCTTTTTTGATCTGCCAGCCAGAATTGGTGCTGAATCTTTTCAGGGAAACATCTGTGGTTTTAAACTATGCATGGCAGAGATTCAGCTCCACCATCCATCCGTTGATTCTGGGTTTCATTTATTTGAAGTTGATGTATAGCTCAGAGCAACAGGAATACATCTTCCCGTGTTCAGAGTGTTATCCTCATTATGTTTATTTCCATTTTTGGGTGTTTGTGTCATCGGACGGCAAGAGAGACAGCTAACTTGGACTAAATTTCATGAAGTCATTAGCAAAATAAATTTCTAACATACAATGAGGTTTAAAGTTCCTCATCATGAGTAAAATCACTGCCATGCTGTAACAATACATGCTCATTTCACTGCCCACTGTGGACATTCTACTACCTTTGTTACCTCCGAAGTTTTCCATTTAGGGCTAAAACGATTCCTCGAATCACTCGAGTACCTTGATTTAGAAGAGTCCTCAAGGCATATTATCTGCCTCAAGGCTTCTTAAATTATGTTTTACTATTCAGCACAATGAGTTCTGCGCAGATAGGTATTAGTGTTGCGCAATTCTCTCACTTCTGCCAATGAGCTGTTGACCAGAGCTGACGCTAAGGGATATTAGCAGCTATGGAGGAAGAAGAAGAGAAAGAAGAGCCGCCGAGAAAGAGACTGAAAGTGTCAAAAGTGTGGGATCACTTTATACTAAACAGAAAAGAAAACAGTGCAGTGCGTGCACTGCAAAATGGATTTGGCAGATCATAACAGCACGTCCTCGATGGTGCAACACTTCAGCAGGAAGCATCCGCTGCATACATCGAGCTATCCTATTGGGAGCTTCATAGCTCCCAATACGTGATGTTTATTTTTGTGTGCAATCTGTGATCGTTAGTGCAGCATCTGGCATATTTTACATGTACAAGGAAATACATTTAGGCAAACGTTGTGTACTCGCTGATTAAGAAGAGTAACGACATTATTCGTAATGGCTACCTGGCAAAAATATCTAAACACGAAGCACTACTCCTAATGTCCGACATGATTGAAGATAAAACCACAGCAACAGATGAACGGCTTGAGCTAAAAAATGTTTATTTGTTGATGTGCTTCAGCCTTCATTTATGAGCTACTTAAGAGTAAATATTGCTGGGTAAAAATACTTTTAGTCATTACGTTGGTTTTCTTTTTATGGCTGGCACCAAACTTCTGCTTTGGAAGCTGTCATTCGCCTTTAGTTTCTGTGAGTGTAGTATTTGTTTACAGCTCGCAGTCAAAATTTTATTTTGCAAATACTGGACCAACATAATAATAATATAGTCTTAATTAAAACATAAATAAATGTTTGCTATTTACAATAACTTCACAAAACTCAGTTCTTTGTAACCAAATTTCTAAACTTAAACCTATTTACTTACCCAACTGCTAACATTACAAAGATAACATTTAGTTTTGTAATCTGTAAAAACAATATGCAAGATTTTGATTCTTTTGTAATGCTAAAATGTATTTAATGCAACTTCAAACCTCACATATAAACATAACAAATCAAGTAATTGAAGCATATGCATTAATCACTTATTTATTTTTACTACAGTAGGGTCATCAGTAGGGGTAAACCCCTTCACAAAATCAAATAAATATACAAGCTTTTTCATACTTCAAACTTGAGACTTAAAGTCCAGTGCAAAGGTCACGGTTAGCAGACCAAGGTGTGCATCCGGACCCAATTGCCGTCCAATCTGGACCCAACCTGATTTTAGGCGTTTATACGTATATTACTGCATGTGGTCCAACAGTGTCTAACTTCATTTGCGCCGCATCTCGTGTTAATATGGTGTAGCCCTGAGGAGCGTCTGGCCCCGGGCTGCTTGTGAAGCAAATCAGGCAATGAGCTGCTTCAGTCAGGGCTGCTGCTGCTACCCTAACCTAACCGCAAAGCATTTTCTCATTTACGACGTAGATATAAACATTTTATTCCTGCTGACTGACGCGTCTGACTTTTGAACAGGCGCGACGGACAGCTATGTAGGTCAGCGACATTCTGTCCACACTCCAAGCCAGCTGGTGGCATTAATGGATCACATCGTTGAATGCCAACCACCAGAAAACCACAAAGAAGAAGCTATGTGGGTCCTTCAACGCGGGTCGCTAAGTTCCTAGCTTTGGAACTCACGATTGCTGATAGTACAATGACTTGGTGCACAGACGAGTGAGTAAAAGAAGATGGCTTCATCAAAAATACAAAGTGGACTATGAAAACCACACATTTAAAGATGACTGGACAGAAACATACGGTCTCTTACTGCACAACAGTGAGCATACGAGTGTTCGCTGTAAGTAGGGTGGATTTTGGGAAAACACAAAAAGCCTTTCATTGACTGGGAAATGATCACAGAGTGCATGGAAGCTGTGGCAGAAACACTAAGTTAGAAAAGAAGGACAATAACTTGAGGAAAAGGTTAAGCAAATTGCCACAAGCACAAGGAGAGCAGAATTATACCAAGTTGGACAGACCCAGCTCGACTGAGCCATTCAAAGTGCGTGAAACTTAAAACTAAAAGTTGTGTTTCACTATTATTGCATTGTAAGCAATAAAATGTTATTTAACAACAAATTGAATTTTTACTAGCATTTTGTCTTTCATATTTTTCTACTATCTCAAGTTGCTACAGAAAAAATTAATTTTCATTCGATTACTCATCAGAATAATGGACAGAATACTCAGTTACTAAAATAAGCGTTTACAACAGCCCTATTTCCATTAATCTCATTGGAATTGAAAGGAATGTTGTAATATGAGAATCAGCTTCCTCATGTATCCGCAGAAAGGAATTAGCATACCTGTCAGAATAAGAGCAGCAACCACCGTCTGCGGCCTCTATCAACATGCTGCTGTCAGTATTTGGAGAACTGTCTCATATAGACTTTGAACATTAAATTGACCACAAGTGACCACTTGCTATTGTCACAGGCAGTGGGTTCTCCAAGCAGGACAATGATACATAGTACAGGTCCTTCTCAAAAAATTAGCATATTGTGATAAAGTTCATTATTTTCCATAATGTCATGATGAAAATTTAACATTCATATATTTTAGATTCATTGCACACTAACTGAAATATTTCAGGTCTTTTATTGTCTTAATACGGATGATTTTGGCATACAGCTCATGAAAACCCAAAATTCCTATCTCACAAAATTAGCATATCATTAAAAGGGTCTCTAAACGAGCTATGAACCTAATCATCTGAATCAACGAGTTAACTCTAAACACCTGCAAAAGATTCCTGAGGCCTTTAAAACTCCCAGCCTGGTTCATCACTCAAAACCCCAATCATGAGTAAGACTGCCGACCTGACTGCTGTCCAGAAGGCCACTATTGACACCCTCAAGCAAGAGGGTAAAACACAGAAAGACATTTCTGAACGAATAGGCTGTTCCCAGAGTGCTGTATCAAGGCACCTCAGTGGGAAGTCTGTGGGAAGGAAAAAGTGTGGCAGAAAACGCTGCACAACGAGAAGAGGTGACCGGACCCTGAGGAAGATTGTGGAGAAGGGCCGATTCCAGACCTTGGGGGACCTGCGGAAGCAGTGGACTGAGTCTGGAGTAGAAACATCCAGAGCCACCGTGCACAGGCGTGTGCAGGAAATGGGCTACAGGTGCCACATTCCCCAGACCTGAGCTACAGAGAAGCAGCACTGGACTGTTGCTCAGTGGTCCAAAGTACTTTTTTCGGATGAAAGCAAATTCTGCATGTCATTCAGAAATCAAGGTGCCAGAGTCTGGAGGAAGACTGGGGAGAAGGAAATGCCAAAATGCCAGAAGTCCAGTGTCAAGTACCCACAGTCAGTGATGGTCTGGGGTGCCGTGTCAGTTGCTGGTGTTGGTCCACTGTGTTTTATCAAGGGCAGGGTCAATGCAGCTAGCTATCAGGAGATTTTGGAGCACTTCATGCTTCCATCTGCTGAAAAGCTTTATGGAGATGAAGATTTCATTTTTCAGCACGACCTGGCACCTGCTCACAGTGCCAAAACCACTGGTAAATGGTTTACTGACCATGGTATCACTGTGCTCAATTGGCCTGCCAACTCTCCTGACCTGAACCCCATAGAGAATCTGTGGGATATTGTGAAGAGAACGTTGAGAGACTCAAGACCCAACACTCTGGATGAGCTAAAGGCCGCTATCGAAGCATCCTGGGCCTCCATAAGACCTCAGCAGTGCCACAGGCTGATTGCCTCCATGCCACGCCGCATTGAAGCAGTCATTTCTGGAAAAGGATTCCCGACCAAGTATTGAGTGCATAACTGTACATGATTATTTGAAGGTTGACGTTTTTTGTATTAAAAACACTTTTCTTTTATTGGTCAGATGAAATATGCTAATTTTGTGAGATAGGAATTTTGGGTTTTCATGAGCTGTATGCCAAAATCATCCGTATTAAGACAATAAAAGACCTGAAATATTTCAGTTAGTGTGCAATGAATCTAAAATATATGAATGTTAAATTTTCATCATTACATTATAGAAAATAATGAACTTTATCACAATATGCTAATTTTTTGAGAAGGACCTGTATATAAAAACAGTGACCGCCACAGAGAAATTCCTAAAATATTTTTACTTAATCTTTTATTGTGCAGAACTGCAGAATAAGACTGAGTAATTTTGTATAAGGGCTGCACGATATTATATTAAGACGTGTTAAACCAACGGATACTTAACTAAACTGTGTTAATGCCTTTCTGCTTTTCGTTCATTACAAACACAGCCTAGATAATGAATAGCCCATCAAGCTACTGGAAAAAGGAGTTTCTTAATGACTTCACTGAAACATGATAATGCCCCCCAAAATACTTCCTGCTGCTTACACTACAAACATCAGCACATTGAAATTCACACTGAGACCCTGAATGTATGGTACATAATATAACTACTCGTACTTGTACTCGTCGTCTTCTGCTTTATCCGGGACCGGGTCGCGGGGGCAGCAGACTCAACAGAGACGCCCAGACGTCCCTTCCAGTTCCTCCAGGGGGAGCCCAAGGCGTTCCCAGGCCAGCCGAGAGACATAGTCCCTCCAGCGTGTCCTGGGCCGTCCCCTGGGCCTCCTCCCGGTGGGACAAGCCTGGAACACCTCCCGAGGAAGGAGTCCAGGAGGCATCCGGTATAGATGCCCGAGCCACCTCAACTGGCTCCTCTCAATGTGGAGGAGCAGCGGCTCTACTCCGAGCCCCTCCCGGATGGCCGAGCTCCTCACCCTATCTCTAATGGAGTGCCCGGCCACCCTACGGAGGAAGCTCATTTCAGCCGCTTGGATCCGGGATCTTGTTCTTTCAGTCATGACCCAAAGTTCATGGCCATAGGTGAGGGTAGGAATGTAGACTGACCAGTAAATTGAGAGCTTTGCTTTTTGGCTCAGCTCTCTCTTCACCACAACGGACCAGCACAGCGCCCCCATTACTGTGGCAGCCGCACCGATCCGTCTGTCGATCTCCCGCTCCATTCTTCCCTCACTCGTGTACAAGACCCCGAGATACTTAAACTCCTCCACTTGAGGCAGGAACTCCCCTCCAACCTGAAGAGGACAAGCCACCCTTTTCCGGCCGAGTACCATGGCCTCGGACTGATCCTCATCCCAGCCGCTTCACACTCGGCTGCGAACCGCCACAGCGCATGCTGTATGTCTTGGCTAGAGGGGGCCAGCAGGACCATGTCATCTGCAAAAAGAAGAGACGAAATCCACTGGTCCCCAAACCCGACCCCCTCCGGCCCTTGGCTGCGTCTAGAAATCCTGTCCATAAAAGTTATGAACAGGACCGGTGACAAAGGGCAGCCCTGCCGGAGTCCAACATGCACCGGGAACAGATCCAACTTAGTGCCGGCAATGCGGACCAAACTCCTGCTCCGCTCGTACAGAGACCGGATGGCCCCTAATAAAGGGCCCCCGATTCCATACTCCTGGAGCACCCCCCACAGGGCATCACGAGGGACACAGTCGAATGCCTTCTCCAGGTCCACAAAACACATGTGGACCAGTTGGGCAAACTCCCATGAACCCTCAAGTACCCTGTAGAGGGTATAGAGCTGGTCCAGTGTTCCACGGCCGGGACAAAAACCACACTGTTCCTCCTGAAGCTGAGGTTCAACTATCGGCCGGACTCTCCTCTCCAATACCCTGGCGTAGGCCTTACCAGGGAGGCTGAGGAGTGTGATCCCCCTGTAGTTGGAACACACCCTCCAGTCCCCCTTCTTATGAAGGTAGACCACCACCCCAGTCTGCCAGTCCAGAGGCACTGTCCCCGACCGCCACGCAATGTTGAAGAGGCGTGTCAACCATGACAGCCCAACAACATCCAGAGACTTGAGGTACTCAGGGCGGATCTCATCCACCCCCGAAGCCTTGCCACCGCGGAGCTTTTTAACCACCTCGCTGACTTCAGCCTGGGTGATGAAAGAGTCCAACCCCGAGTCCCCAGCCTCTGTTTCCACCACGGAATGCGTGATGGCAGGATTGAGGAGATCCTCGAAGTATTCCTTCCACCGCCCGATAATGTTCTCAGTTGAGGTCAGCAGTCTCCCACCCCCACTATAAACAGTGTTGGCGAAGCACTGCTTCCCCCTCCTGAGGCGCCGGACGGTTTGCCAGAATCGCTTCGAGGCCAACCGGTAGTCCTTCTCCATGGCCTCACCGAACTCCTCCCAGATCCGTGTTTTTGCCTCTGCCACAGCCCGGGCCGCAGCACGCTTGGCCTCACGGTACCCGTCAGCCGCCTCAGGAGTCCCACAAGCCAACCACAGCCTATAGGACTCCTTCTTCAGCTTGACAGCATCCCTTACTGCCGGTGTAGACCACCGGGTTCTGGGATTGCCGCCGCGACAGGCACCGCAGACCTTACGGCCGCAGCTACGGGCAGCAGCATCGACAATAGATGCGGAGTTAGTTAGTATTTATTACATTCCAGGCAGTTATTTCTGACACCGGTATAGGGTACAGTGATATAGCAGGAGAATAAATCTGATATTTAGTGCAGCCCTATTTTTTACAGTAAAAAATTGACGGGAATTTGTTTCATACCAGAAGATGACTAAAGCTTTAATAAACAAGCTTTAGTAAGAACTTTACAGACTAAATAAGCAGCGTCAAGATGGAGTATTTTATGAAAGGAGAACACATCTGACTGTTGGGGATGGGAGGTTCTATCAAGGTTTGGGGTCATGTTCCAATTCATTAGTAAACTGAAATGTGAACAGTCAGGGCCTTGAATGTCTTCAGAGAAGGTTCTGAGAGAAGCCAAAGATGATTCTAAAAATAAATAAATGAAAAATTATAAATTGTACAACATACAGTAACAGCACAATATTTATCAGGGGCCTTTCAAAGAACGGCACAAGACAGCATCCATCTCTCTGGGCCAAGAATGATCTATTGTAAAGCAGAATTCACTATCAGAATCAGAATCAGAAAAGCTTTATTGCCAAGTACGTTTTTGGACATACAAGGAATTTGTTTTGGCGTAGTCGGTGCAATACAGTACAAATTAAACAGTATAAACATATCTACAATATAATATAAATATAAGTGCACAGTTTTAAGTGAGTGAGAGTAAATATAGAGCAGTATAAGATGCAAGAGCAATACAACAGTGCAGGTGATCATTGTGCAAGTAAAGCAGGAGTCCAAGCTGAGCGTTAATGTAACGCATAGAGTTACAGGTTACAGGTGTCCTGTCAGCAAAAAAAGGGGGGGTGTGGGGGAAAGGGGGAATGTCAGGGTGGTTTCCGGGCTTTGTTAACCAGGCTGGTGGCAGATGGGAAAAAACTGTTCTTGTGGCGTGAGGTTTTGGTCCAGATGGACCGCAGCCTCCTGCCAGAGGGGAGAGTCTCAAAGAGTCTGTGACCGGGGTGGGAGGGATCAGCCAGAATCTTCCCTGCCCGCTTCAGGGTCCTGGAGGTGTACAGTTCCTGGAGCGACAGTAGACTGCAGCCAATCACCTTCTCAGCAGACCGAATGACACGCTGCAGCCTGCCCTTATCCTTGGCTGTAGCAGCGGCGTACCAGATGGTGATGGAGGAGGTGAGGATGGACTCAATGATGGCTGTGTAGAAGTGCACCATCATAGTCTTTGGCAGGTTGAATTTCTTCAGCTGCCGCAGGAAGAACATCCTCTGCTGGGCTTTCTTGATGAGGGAGCTGATGTTTGGCTCCCACTTGAGATCCTGGGAGATGATGGTTCCCAGGAAGCGGAAAGATTCCACAGTGTCAATTGTGGAGTCACAGAGGGTGATGGGGGCAGGTGGGGCTGGGTTCTGCCAGAAGTCCACAACCATCTCCACTGTCTTTAGAGCGTTGAGCTCAAGGCTGTTCTGGCTGCACCAGTCCAACAGATGGTCCACCTCCCATCTATACGCGGACTCGTCACCATCAGAGATGAGTCCGATCAGGGTGGTGTCGTCCGCAAACTTCAGAAGCTTGACAGACTGGTGACTGGAGGTGCAGCTGTTGGTGTACAGGGAGAAGAGCAGAGGAGAGAGAACACAGCCTTGGGGGGAACCGGTGCTGATGGTCAGTGAGTCAGAGACGTGCTTCCCCAGCCTCACGCGCTGCTTCCTGTCAGACAGGAAGTCAGTGATCCACCTGCAGGTGGAGTCGGGCACACTCAGCTGGGAGAGCTTCTCCTGGAGCAGAACTGGGACGATGGTGTTGAAGGCAGAGCTGATATCCACATACAGGATCCTGGCATAGGTTCCTGTGGAGTCCAGGTGCCGGAGGATGAAGTGAAGGGCTAGGTTGACTGCATCATCTACAGACCTGTTGGCTCTGTAGGCAAACTGCAGGGGGTCCAGGAGGGGGTCGGTGATGTCTTTTAGGTGTGAGAGCACAAGGCGCTCAAAGAACTTCATCACCACAGAGGTCAGGGCGACGGGTCTGAAGTCATTAAGCCCTGTGGTCCTTGGCTTCTTGGGAAAGCCAAGGACCACAATTGCTACTAAGCAATTTTCAAAACTTCTGTAAATAGGTTTTCTCTAAGACTCCAACTTGAATAAGAGATCAGTGATCAGGACAGAATCCACAACCTGAAAGGGTCCATGCTGACGATTTTTATTGAAACAAGAACTCTGACATTAACATCTAGGTCCAGCTTACCTGGAACATGTTGTCTTCACCATTGCCGCTGCCTTTGGAAGAACCACCAGGTTTGGAGCTTTCTCCACTTTTTGGTTTCTTGGCTGGTTTTTCTGGTGCACTTGGCTTCTTTCTTTTAGCCTAGGAACAGATGTTAGCTATCATTATGACCAAACACAGCAACTATACAGAATTTGTTTCAGAGTTATGAATTGACTGGTACACACAGGATGAGACAGGTTTTGCCTGAAAATAGTGAGACTATTAAAAGAGCTCAAAAAGCAGAAACTATAAATCTACATTTCTACATCTATCTGTTCCAGCTCATTGGCCTATTCCACCAACTGTGCATCTACCTCCAAATCAGTTATATGAATATACTTTCCTAAAATCTGTCAGGTTAACAAGTTTGCATTTAAGATCAAACCTTAGTCTCTACTTCACTGTCGGAGTCACTTCCAGATGTGGACGTCAACACTTCCTTTGATTTGGGCATTCTGCTGAAACATGGATCAGTTTAGATTATGCTGTACAGTCAAATACACCGTAAATTGGATTGGTCTAATTAAAGTTTTCTATTACTGCATATTATTAACATCACTTTCAGTAAATATGTGAACATCAATAGATTTCAGTGGGGATGTTCGTATTGAGCTCTTATTTTATTATGCCCTCTGTTTTTGGCCCACTGTGCGTGGCTCTGTGATCTGTGTTGGAACAAACTGCTGGGATGTAGCAACGT
Organism: Girardinichthys multiradiatus; assembly: GCF_021462225.1. Lineage (NCBI taxonomy): Eukaryota > Metazoa > Chordata > Actinopteri > Cyprinodontiformes > Goodeidae > Girardinichthys > Girardinichthys multiradiatus. Next base: position 320,823 of record NC_061805.1, on the reverse strand, counting down.
GGAAATATTTCAGAATGGAAAACAGGGGGGATTTAGTTGTAAAACGTGTTTTTTTGTTTTTTAAAGGGCAGTGATGCAGCTATCTTTAGTTTCTGGGCTCAGTCAGATCCTCAGACTGGCTGTGTTTTACTGGTCAGACTGATTGCAAACCTGGGCCTGGCTGGCTCATGTTTAGCATCCAGCTCTGCGATTCTGAGATGGCGCCTTGCTGTAATTCAAACTACATCCGGTGGCCCTTAGTCTGCTCTGAATCTCAGTCCGTTTCAGCGAGAGAAATCCGCCTCAGATCACCCAGACATATTAAAGTGAGTTCAAAGAGGAGATGACAGCAGGGCAGAGGGAACACGGCGGTCCGCCGCCCCCGCTGTGGTCGTAAACAGGTTAGCCGTGAGAGCTAACTTTAGCAGCTAGCTCCTCGGGGATTTCACATTAGCATTATATCCTCGGTTTAAACTGGGAAATAATTCGTTTATCTGCTAAACATAAAATAACCCAATGAAATGTAAAAATCCAATTGTAGAAGCTTACATGATGTGATGTTGAAGCGCGGATCTTTTAACAGGAAACGGATGTTTGACTGACTCTTCTTCTTCTTTGCATTAGCTGCCAAGTCGAGCCTATGGCGCCCCCCAGCCCTGAATGTGTCCATCCGCTCTCAACATCTCCTCCCCAGTTTCTATTTGTCCAAACTTGAAAATTATGAAGCCCACACTCCACCCGGCATCTATAAATTAAGTTTTGAACTCCGATGGATGGATTTATTGCAAATCGTGTCATCCTTTTTACAAGTTCCCGTGGTGCACCATAATGTTAACATTTCTGA